>NC_045962.1:52082033-52289533 GCF_010909765.2 Amblyraja radiata | reverse complement strand
TTCCATACAAAATCAATTTGTGTGAGATTCGATTGATTGAGGAACTTGTTCCGCTTTATTTTACAAAGCAAAACCTGTGATGGTTCGAGCGTAAGTCCACTTCGAAGCATTCTATCGTTTCTTCTACCCAGTGGGATATGAAGTGACTTTGTTTGGGGATTGTAGCCTGAATACAACAAATTGGTGTGTTGATCATCCGATTCGTTTCATTCCGCAGCACTGACACTAGAGGGTGCTAATTTCACGGTTGTCCCCTTCCTCAGATTTGATGTGTGTATCAAAAAGTAACAATATGTCATTCCACGTATTCACTTAGTATCAAGAAACAATCTATGATGCATTTTGGTTCTGAATGACCCTTAACTAATTTGTGGCTGTAACAAGTGTAAAGCGGAACTTTCCATAAGCACTTTCGATTATTATCGCATCATTTGACGAGTCCTGGAGGGAACATTGACAAAGGTGGGAAATTGAACAATAGGTGGAATTACACCACCTTCAAACGACAACGTTTTCGTTGGGTTTATGGTCTGAAAAAGGATAATGCAATTAAAAACAGTTATCTCGTGTTACAATCTATTAGGAATAGATTATGTTTCGGAGTTGAGAAAATGTGGTAAATGTGTGCACCTATGTGGCCGATCTGAATTTCTTACTGGTAAACTTTGATCATGTAGTTCCAATATTCATATCGCAATTGTACGATGTAATTCCGTATATGTCTTTAGATGCATTTAATGCCAACAGAAAGGTGTATACTTAAACTGTCACATTACCAAGAGGAAGATTTAACAGTTGTCTGTAAAAGACTTAAAATGTCGCTTGTTATGAGCCTTTGACTCTTTAAAAGATAATGAAATGACGAAATGTTTATGTCAAAATCAAACTTCGGCTGTGAAGTTTGCCATGAGTGATGACGGGAAGTATTGGGTTGGGGAGGAGGGCGGTGGAGGAGAGAGATCGCGCACCCGATTAGACAAGCAGTTTGAAATACTTTATCTTCCCCTATATAGGTATGTCGATAAACACAGTGTAATATGCACCTGAATTGAGATTTAACATAACCTGGGAGCTGATACGCTTGTGAAAATGTATCATACCATTGTGAACAGGTTAGCGTTTTAATATTACAGGGTAACCACTTTGCTTCGGGGATATAATTGTAAAGGATATAATAATTCTAGGATGTGGGTTTGATTAACTCTAGGGTTGAGTAACATCGTAGAACAGAGAAAAATCCTACAATATTAATCGTCAATAAAGTACCGCCATTGATGTATCTTATAAAAATAGTTATGATCATTTAACCAGTGTTACATTTTAACCTTTACAACAACATGTTCCTTATCTGCTATTGATGTGTTTTCACCGGTGCCTTATTCACTGGAAAGAACACTAAATGAACACAGGGTTTTGAGATGACCAAATTCGGTTTGCAGTCCGACTAAAGTTTAAATTTATAGTTTGTTACAAATTAAAAAACAGATTTGTCGCGGGGAAGTAGGGCTTTTAAAATTCAAACTCTATTTAAAATGTGTTCAGTACTTAGGGATAACAAGTTAAATGACTGGACTCCCACGCAGAACCATTCGGACAAACGTAATCCCAGAAAATGCTGGAAGTGCACAGTAGACTGTCGTTTATAGGGAGGGAAACGTTGCAGGTTGATGAACTTACATCAGAACTTTTGTTCGAGATTTCCAGAATCGGCACTATTTTGCTTTTGGATTACATATTGTTGTTACTCTAGTATCCACTGTTAATCGATATACATCCTGGCTCATCCAAAATTATCTTTACAATTCGCAACATCGACATCTGACGATCTATCCCTCCACAACACCTGTAAACCGGTAATGTTCCAGCTTCAGGTTGAAGTAAAACTACGTGACATCTGATCCGGCCCGGCCCCGTTGTTGGACGAGTGATTGATAGTGGAATGCAAGGAACTGCGGATAGTGATTTACAAAAACCCCCCACTAAGTGCCATTGAGACAGCATCTCTGTAGAACATGGATAGGTGACGTTTCGAGTCGGGACCTTTCTTCAAACTGATTGCAGGCTTAGTACGCTGCCAAGTTTACCGTATTCGCCGAACATAATATATCGCCAATTACTGCATTATGGGGACCTGACTGATTGGCCAAACAAATATTACAGATTTTCACGGCACTAATCGACGGGAAAGTGTAGGCTTCGGGCCAACAGTGAATTGACTGCGTGTCCAAACGTCACTGTCGCTCGCTTAACACTTCAGGCCCAAATTTACACTTGGATAAAGCTTCGTCTTTCCGGCTGGATTAATCGCTTAGCTCCTCGCAAATTCCCTGCCCGTTCAAGTGTCTGTCGAAATACAACTCGAAGGTTGCCATCCTATCTTGGGTATTGAAGTTAATATGGGAGAAGTGAGTTGTACAGATAATCCATACACCGACCTGCGAGTGGAAGGCATGAAGATCCAAGGCGATGGGATGGATGACCATCAAAGAGTCTTCTTTGCACTGGCATATACCAGAGTAATGGGATGTCCAGTCATTCTAACCCGTGCGTTCTAACCCGTGCATTGCAATAAGTATAAGGGCCCTTATTCATTTTAGCTCGTTAAAAAAAAAAATTGTTGATGAAGATTGTTCAATTACTCGCGGTTTCCTCCGCTGTAAATGGGGCCATACCCCATCTCTTCTGTTTACTGTGTTGCATCTTGTTTTACTGACGGTATCTACCAGTAAGCGAGCTCCTTGGAGCCCGCGCATCATAAAGCAAGAGGGGGAGGAAAGGAATGAAGACATTGAGGGAAGCTAATGCTGGGATGTGCAAGGTGTTACCATAACTCTCTTGTGGAGGTGACATTTTCAATCAATGGTGACCAGTTTGACTTCGACACAAGTTGGAGATCGCCTTTCTTTTGTGCATTAATCATGTGATGCGATCAGACCCAATGCCATTTGGATCGGCCGAAGCATTTACGATATTGGACATAAAACATCGGCAACGAAATACAAAGCGCTGGGGGAACTCAGTGGGTCATGCAGCATCAATGGAGGGAATGGATAGACGGAAAGATCGGGCGTTTCTTCAGATTGACTGCAGTGGGGAGGGGGGGGGGGTGGTGGAAGAAAACCGGAAAGGAAGGGGTGAGGTGGGGCAATCCTGGCCAGTAATAGGTGGATACAGGTGAGGGGGGTTGATTGGCAGATGGGTGGAGTAAGTGACAGACTAGAGGTGAAAAGGAGAAAATAAGGGTGTCAAATACTGAAAGGGGTGAAGGGTAAATGCGATGGGAAGGATGTGCATGGAAGGGGAGGTGAGGGGGGGGGAAATAAAAGGGAAATGGGAGAGTTGGGAATGGGAGATTTGTGTACGGTGGAGGGAAAAAGATCAGAGAGAGAGGTGGGGGATAGTGGGAGCACTGGGGCGAGAGAAGGGATAGGGGATGTATTACTTGGAATTGGAGAATTCGGTGTTCACACGGTTGGGTTGCTAGCTATAAATTCATAAGTTATTGGAGCAGAATTAGGACATTCGGCCCATCTCTCCCTCCTAACCCCATTCTCCTGTCTGGGCCTCTAACCCTGACACCCTAACTAATCAATAATCTATAAATCTCCGCCTTAAAAATATAATTGACATGGCACCCATTGCCATCTGTGGCAACGAATTCCACAGATTCGCCACCAGACTAAAGAAATTCCTCGTCAATATACGTCTTTTTATTCAGAGGCTGTGCTCTCTGGTCCTAAACTCTCCTACTAATGGAAACATCCTCTCCACATCCACTCTATCCAGGCCTTTTACTATTCAGTACATTTCAATGTGGCCCCCCTTCATATATTCCTCTGAATGATTCCCTTCCCCCGTCCCCTTCTATCCATATCGTACCCTGCAGTTTTACATTTCACTCCTCTTTTCCTGGTTCGCCTTCAGTAATTTCCTTTTCCCTTCAGTGCGGGTGAAGGGTCCCGAAACCGAGACGTTTACCCTGTTTCTCTTTCTACAAATGCTGCCTGACCAATATTTTCGAATTTTGTTTTTGCATTTTAGCAGGGAGCACATGGATTAATTCTCCACATCCTTGTTCCTGTTTGGGCAGAACATCAATGTGTCTTACCCTTTCACTGCTTTCTCATTCCCCATCCCCCCAACTCCTGTATCTGCTTTTATTTTAGCCAAGCTCGTAGGCTTCCCCCAAACCTATGGCAGCAAAGGTGCAGTACATCACCCGTAATATGATTAGAAACGCGTGGCAGTCCGGGCAAACGCCACCCATCCATGTAGTGCCGGGGTCAAACAAGCAGGTAAACATCGACACCGTCCGATGTTGGGAAATTGGTTTCAAGTACGATTCTTGCATGAAATCGTGTGCATCCTGCTCCAATTTCTGGGTGTAAGCATTTAACCCAACCCTATCCAAAAAAACAAGTCTCCACCTCTCTCATTCTCCAGCTTCATTGCACCGCAGAGACCAACACTAACCAGTTCTGTGAGATGTAGGTACGCTCTCCTGTATGCGCCGCGCTAATGAAAATATATAGAAGATTCCTTAAATGCGGAAGCGTGTTCATTTTGAAAATGTATTAAAATAATTCAAAACCAAATGCAGGAAATGAATGTCAGTACCAATTACATGTATACCAAGGAAGGTTGAAAGCTGAGCGTCTCTCCAGTTATTGGTGGTTTATTTATATTTCTAAGTGATCACCAATGTAACATAAGGTATCATATTTAAATCACAACTCGGACGATTGAACACTTCCGTTCAACCCTGCCGCTGAAAATCGCTCCTGTCAGTTTCAGGAAATGCGTTTATCCATTATAGACTAGCATGTATTAGAGTTTTAGGGGAGAACAAATAAATCCTATTTCACAAATCTTTTTTTCTATTAGTAAAATTGAAATGTTAACTAATTTACTGCGGAAACTGTACTGTTCCATCTGCTCTATATTAAAGCGTTTTTGCTACGCTGTGTAGTGATTAGAAGCAGTCATGTGGAGACCACGTGCCCAACAATCCCTGGCGATGTTAACCGCAGACTTTCATAGACGCCGACATTCATACACACGCACACACACATGCACAGAAATATTTCCTAAATCATATACATATATAGGTGCAAGTACAGTGATGTACAAGGACACTCTGGCGTAAGAACCCTATGTGTACTCTGGAAGGCGACTCCGGACTGTCAAAGCTGCCACAGCCAGACATTAAAAACTGCTTTTATCCACGAGTAGTTGCTCTACTCAGCAACCAAAAATCTGTAGCCTCCCTTTGATCTGGTATTTTGTTGGTTCACCAGCTTGATCAATGGTGTTTTATCATTAATGTGTTATTATTATTATTATTATTGTTTGGTGTTTTCAGAGTCATTCGTAACTGTCACTGTATGTCATGTTGTTACTTGTGGGCGGAGCACCAAGGCAAATTCCTTGTATGTGAATACTTGGCCAATAAACTTACTTACTTACTTACTTATAACTCAGTCCTTCAGCACTGTTTTTTAGCACGTGGTTCCGGCATCAGCAGTCTCTTGCGATCGTGATACAAGTCTTTTTGGGCACAAATGCACACAAAGATGTGCAACCGGATGCAAACATATTTCATAAGCAGCCATATCCAAGGGGCAAATTTGCAGTCACAAATAATAATATTTTGATGAACAGATTTACTAATTTACAATGATGAACTAAAACGTTTTTTTATCAACCACCTAGGTATTTGAGGGATATCAAACTATACCTAAACTCAAACACACGGGGATCCACTTACAATCGTACGAAAGCAAACATACCGACATTGACATGCAAATTGGCACCATCAAGCATTCGGACATACACAACTGTGGCAAGAAAAAAGAGAAGGTAATATGAAATATCAGAACAGAACACTGCCCAGGAAATGAATTGTAGATTTTATTTATTATGGGCCGGGAAGCAGGTTATTTGCTTGGGTTTGTTATTTGCTTTGTCCTCTGTGGCCATTCTCCGTGTCATTGCAGATGGTGTTTTAAAGGGGTGATTTTATTCACATTTTACTTTATATTTAAGCTAGATCTGCAGTTACATTTTCTTAAACTTACAGTTGTAAATTGTAGCGATGTGCAAACAAATAAACAAATAACCATATAATAATTAGAAATTAATTAATATCTAATTATGACTAGATAAACTAATAATAATAATTAGAAATTATTAACGTTAGATGACTGGTCTGAAATGGCACTTGTGAAAGTGAATCTGTGGTCCAGCTAAAAGCACAGCATGTTTTTAACACGACATCCATTCAGCGTAGTCTCCAATGATTAAACAAGGGACTTGAGTGAGGTCACGTCGATGATAATAGAATGAAAAAATGAATGTATATTTTAAGACACGCATGGTGGGGCACATGATGTGTTGCAGCAGATGGGATCCAAGTTGATTACATTTGCAGTGCGTGTCCGCAACCTGAGGAACATTTGCTCAGGGTTAATCGACTGGACTCCGAGATTCAGACACTGAGATGCAATCGAGAGTGGGCGAGTTAGATATCTGTTCTAGGAGGTAGCTACATAGATTAACAACTGTAGAATTGGGGCAGACAAGAAATGTGGGTGAGCATGACTCCAAATAATCAGTGGTAATCCAAGTTATGTTGTATCAGAAGCCTTCAGTCTGTGGATCAGCGCCTGAATGGATTAGCGCAGAATCTACAACGTGATTAAACAAACTGACCACTGACCAGGGCAAGCGACCTTTCAAATTGGGGAGGAGAAAATGTAATAAGTTCAAAAGTTCATAAGCTATAGGAGCAGAATTAGGCCCATTCGGCCCATCAAGTCTACTCCGCCATTCAATCATGGCTGATCTATCATTTCCTCTCAACCTCATTCCCCTGCCTTCTCCCCATAACCCTTGACACCGTACCAATCAAAAATATATCAATCTCCGCCTTAAAAATATCAATTCACTTGGTCTCCACAGCCACAGTCATGGTAATATGAGATGGTATTAGTGAGGTTGATAGAGTTTCCAGCAGCCAAGCGTTTGTGCACCCAAAGCTGCCTGTCTGGTGCTGGGGTTCAAAAAAAAAATCCTTCGGGCTGGAATGCAACTTGCAGTCTGAGAAGACCGAGGAGAAACATTCAATTGTCAAGGTCAATGTGGGAACAAATTACCAGCGGGGAAAAAGAAGGCGGCTCTGCTAAATGAACATGCCCAGATGTGGTACGAGTTAAAAAAAAAACAGAACCGCAAAGGTGATAATATCTGGCCTGCTACATAAGGCATGTGTAAATTACTGGGTGTCAAATACCGGGTGCCGCCGTCAGCAATGGCAGCCTCGCCAACCGTCTGTCCGTCTTTTCGTCTTTTTTGTTATTTTAGTGTGTTTTAAAAATACGTGTTCTCAGGTTTGTTTTATGTGGAGGGTGGGGGAGTGGGTCTGGGAAAACTTTTTTCAATCTCTTACCTTGCCGGAGTTGCGATTTTTTCCCGCATCGTATCTCCGGTCGCTCTGCGGCCTAACATCATGGAACTGGTGGCCTTGCTCGAGACTGACTTTGAGCCCCGCAGCGGGGCCGTGGACTTACCATCGGAGCCTGCGATCCCTTGCCTGGGATCGACGCTCCAACCGCGGCCTCGATGTCAACATCGAGGAGCTCGCAGTCTCGGATAGAGTCTGATGTCGGGAAGCTCCAAGCCACACGAGGTTCGACCAGCCCCGACCCTGGGTCCGATCGCCCGGCGCGGGGGAGCTGAGACCCCCCGATGCGGGAGCTTGATCGCCCCGATGCGGTAGGCTCGACCGCCGGCTGCGGGAGCCAAGATCGCCCGAACAACGGAAGGTCCGAGTGCCCCGACCGCGGGAGAACAAAGAAGGGAAGAAGTTTGAACTTGTTTTGCCTTCCATCAAGGCGAGGAATGTGGGGAAGTCGCTGTGGTGGATGTTCATGTTCAAAAAATATTTGGGTGTCTTGTTGCCATTGGTATGACAAATTAAATTCCTCGTATGTTGCAAAACATATTTGTCTAATAAATTACTATTATGATTATGATTATGATTATGATTAAATCGAGTGAGTAGCAGTGCGCTATTTTTCTGGATCAGTGGACTGAGACCAATGAAGGGACGTGCTCTGTAAATGAAAAATTACCCCAATAAAACTGCAGATACATGTAAAAACCGAAAATACTGGAAATACTCAGCAGGTCCGGTCGCATCTGTGGGAAGAGACACAGAGTAAATATTTATTATAGTTTACTTTATTATTGTCATGTTTGCAAAGAAAACACTATGCCGTACACGATTACAATCAAGCCGTCCACGGTGCACAGATAAAGGATAACGGATACAGCATTTAGTTCAAGATAAAGTCCGATAAAATCCTATTAAAGGCAGTGCAAAGGTCTCCCGAGATCTACCGTAACCTCTCCGACCTAAAACATTAGTTTTCTTCCTCTTCCCACTGTAGAGTATTCGCATCTTTTCCTGTTTTTGTTTAGATCTCGCATTGCATTATGAGAAAAAAGGTTAATACGTTTGTTTTTCTGAGGCCGAGAAGGATTTTGTGAGCTATGGCCCGAAATGATCCGGTTAATCTTGATCCTCGGCATAAAGCAAAATGTTAACTGTGGAGTGACGTTTCATTAATGTATGTGTAGGGGGGGGGGGGGGGGGGGGCGTGGGGAGGACATTTGTTTTTCACTCCACGATCAGTATTTTCGCCATTACGTATCTTGAACACGAAGCATCTTTGAAAGTGCATGTACTTTTCTTCGCGATTCAGGGGCATCGACCCTCTTCGCGTCGCAACTACGATGAAGGGACCGGAATGCTCGGGGGTACCGGAGAATTTACAACTGACTAATCGTGATACCCTGCCCATCGCTACTGATTACACACAACGCATATTTTAAATACAGTTAATTTATCGGATAAGTTTCAACACAAACTGAGCCAACATTCGTCCAACAATTGAATTTAAATATTATGTTCTTCCTGGTGACTTAACTGTCCATTACATTTTAATAATTTCAAGGGCAAACAATACTTCCCCCGCCATTAGTTTCCCAGGGCTACTCAGTTGCAGCAAAGTATTTCTGTAAAACGACTGATCCCTGATTATAAAAAACATTCTGAATCAAATTGAAGGAAAGTTGAAGAACGGTGAACCTCTGATTGGATGAAAAGCCGGGTTGGACTCGGCATATCTTGACTTTATTTTAAACATCTTTCAAGGATCTATTCACAAAAATAACTAAGAATCGAATCAGTTATTTTTTATTGATACACTGGGTAATGGGCATCGCTGACATGGTCAATATTCTCCAGCTATCGTGAATCACACTTGGCCATATTCTGGCTACAGTAGCGGCGCGCGTACTTAGTGCAGCAGTTTGGTGGAGAGTCAAGCCCAGTGTTAATGGTTTGGTGTCACATGAAAGGTAGATTCATAAGAAAGGCAATTTCCCTTCCCAACAGGATCTAGGTGAATGAAGTGTGGAGGTACAACGACTACCTACTGTCACCCCTACTGAGACCAACCGCTTACTCCCAGATTTAATTTCTTGGTTGCAATTTGAACCTCTACCTCTGGACTGGAGCATCTGACCAGCAATCACCAAGCCTTTGGATAAGCTTCTGAAGCCGAGAATATGCTATCGGCAAAAAACAGCAATCATCTGAAGCAAGAATTGGATAACAAATAATAAGCGAATAAGATACAGCTACTTACGATGAAAATAAAGTACTGGAAAAGTACCTTTATTTAGCTTAGTATAATGGGGGTCAGGTGCTGAAGTGTCGCCCATGGAGCATTCTTTCCTTATCAGCGTCAATTGCTATGCTTTGCAAGTCTTATGGACACTGAAACCGTCCAATAATTTGGGGATCCCTAAAAAATTATTACTTGTGCATTCACACCCTTGGGTTAAATATGAATTAACTGCCAACGGTACAAATGAAAGTAAACCTTAAATAAATAGCTGTCAATTAAAGCGTACGGGGACATAGTTAGTTGAGACCAAGCGCCGAGTCCCGAGGAGATGCCGGCGACTACACTCCCTACAGTCGGACCACGCCGCGCTGATGCTGGAATCCAGAGTTCCTGTAGCACTTTGTATCCGGCTGCGCTGGGAAGCTGCAGCTGGCCCCCGGGTCCGATGTAACTGCAGGCCGCCGGGCCAGAAGCAAATGACAAACAAGCGCTAATCCCACTTTATCCAAGAAAGACGAGCTGTCAGATCTGGAAAGGAACAAAAACACGAAAGACAGATAGATTGCTCTAATTACATTTCAATTCGCGTTTATTTTACATGCAAGGTAATTAATCCCTCATTTGAAAAGAACAACTTCATTCATTATATTTATCCGAAGTAACAATCAAATTGGTTAACTAAAGCCCGGGGCACAATTGCTGTCAGTGAAACCCTTTGATGGACTTCAGCGCTTCAGGAGTAAAGGTTCAGGCAGCTGGGATATAAAAAAGCCACAGAAGAACGGCAACACAGAAATCTGTATTGTGTTGTCTGGCATCCTACATGTTGCCATTAAGTTTATATTGAACTGTTAACAAGTATGCGTCAAATAAAATAATGCTATTTTGTTAAGAAGGCAGCCTGTTTTCCCAGGCTGGATGGGATGGGGCCAATAATTGTCCACTTTGCCGTGACGACCTCAACCCCAATGCTTGAATTAACGGAGAGTGTGTGTTAAACTTACTTCTCGCTGTCAGTGCAGTAATTTGGGAGTTGAATAATCGGACCAAGTTGTATCAAGGGGAGAAAAGGGTCTCCCATTATTTAGGCTTTTGGCAGCTGTGTGAAGTTCGTATCTGTAAAAACTGTAACCCTGACTACGGTCTTACAATTGTTAACAATTCTGAAAACGAATGGTCTGTGCTGTGAGAGTTGACGACTCTTGCTACTTGTGCAGTGCTAACCATTGCCCGGCCGGAGTGCGCCGTGGCCTTGGCACAATAACATGTATTTTAATTATGCTTTGCCTCTCTCCATGAGTACATACTGCAGCCGCGCTCTCCACTTTATTTTTCAAGCCATTAATCTCGAGGACGGGATATTCAGGGCAGCGCGCCTGCAATTTCCAACTGTGTCTACACGCTGTGGGATGAACATTCACGCCAGAGTTCTACAAGAATAAAGCCGCGCCAGTTAACTCCGTCTTTGGTTGTTATGCTCCGTATCCCATATTGCAGGATCAGGTCGAGCGCTAACTTTGCTCAGATTCAAAGCAGTATAAGATGTATCGCAGTATGACCATCGTCAAACCACCTACCATGTAAGCCTCCAAAATGAATGCCGGCAAGGTAGGTGTCCCCCCAAATGGACATCAGGCAGCTTTTATTTCGGTAAACGTTATGCGACGAGTCTCTCCAACCCAAAACTCGATAATGGCTTTATTATGTGGGAAACAGTTGTGGCAACATTATTTTAGGCAACGTGGCAAGCAAGAGGATAGGACAGCTGATTGGTGTCTCTGGAAGAGGGGTGGAGGAAGATGGGGGGGTTTCCCAATGAGGCAGATATATCTAGATTACTCTGAAAGTTATAGTGAAAAGTACTGCCTACCTTGGTGGAAATGAATTCAACAGTAACTTTTAGAAGGCGGTTAAGGTTATACATGTAGGGCTTCGTCGAAAGAATAGAATTACGACTTTAGATTGCTTTTACCAAAGGACTACACGTGCACGAAATATAAATCTATCTCATTATGCGATCCTATGATTATTCACATTTTATGCAACGTATATTAATAGTGGGAAACAGCAGAACACATTGCGTTGGTGGCAAAGTCCAGTTCCACCGCGCCGACTCCCGACTTCAATTTAAAAAAATAACAATTGCTTAACAGTTTATTTTCCTTGGTTTGTTCATGATAAACAGAGGGAAACTATGGGGTACAGGTGTAGCTCACCTGTTCCTCCACCTGTAAGATCTCGCTTTTCCTGTTTTTGTAATTTCTTGACATTTTAATAAAGTTGCTAGTTTGGATTGCATATTTTAGTCAAGCTAGTTCTTCAATAAACCCTTTATGGAAAGATTCGGCTCACCACTGGTGTTCCACGTAGCATCGGTTTTGTTCTGGTATCCGTTTCTCACGCACTGCTCCACATAAGCCTTGGGGTCACAACCAGAGAGCAGTATCTCTCGAAGAAGAGCTATGTAGGCGATAGCGAGCCGCAGAGTGTCGATTTTGGACAGGCGCTTCTCGTACGGAAAGGTGGGAACGTAGCATCTGAGTTCGTCGAAGGCTGAGTTGATGCTGAGCATTCTCTTGCGTTCCCTGATGTTGGCCGCGTAGCGCTGTACCTTGTAAGGCTGCGTGGAGAGCAGCCTCCTTTGCCTTCGACTGGAATCCTCTGGCTCTTCTAGACAGGAGCTGTCCCCTCCAGCACCAGCCTCCAGCTGCAAGGTCTTCAGATCCAGATCGGTCAGGGCAGAATCAGGAACAGCAGGCTGGCCGGCGAAGGAAGACCATGGAGAAAGTTGGGGGCTGGCGGCCAAACAGTCGAAATTTAGGCCGTCCCACTGGCTCTGATAGCTCGAGTCAACCTGACTCCAAAAAGATAGATCCCCAGCATTGTCCTGACCGAAGTCGAAGAGGCAGTCGTCCATTCCAGCTACACCTGTCTGGCTTCGGAGGGGGTGATGTGCCCGTTGAGTTGTCTGGCGCTTCGATGCAGTTATGGGTTAAATAGTTAGCTGTTGCATCGTGGGATGCGTGCACCTATTCTGTTTACCTCAATGGAGAGGCTGCCGAGGACACGTGAATGTCCCTTTCATTGCCCGTCTGTGGCTTTGTGCAAGTTTGACATCACGACAATAAACTCACCGATCCCAGTTAATAAGGTACAACTAACTCTCTCCTGACTGGCCATCGCCCCGCTCCCAACACTTTAACAGCCTGCTACACCGGCCCAGCTATTTACAACCTTCATAAAACCATCTCATCGCTTTGGCCTGATTATGTAATAATTGAAGATTTGAGTGGTTGAAGATTTGGGGATTGTAAAGAAGTTTTGAGTATTAATTAGGCTGTGAGGCGAAACTCTCAAAAACACATGATTTTGGGAGCTGCAGAATAATGACTACGACATATTTGAGTTCACCGACATCTTCTCCCACCTTGGGTTAATATGAAATTAATTCATTAAAACGAAGAAAAATTCAACTGCGTAATCGAAAGAAAAAAAACCTTATGTATTCATGCGGGTTACTAAATCGCCGCATGTGCACAGAATATATTTCCGACGCTGCACACCTGGTATAATTGTGGCGGAAAGTGACAACTAAATGTAAACCACGGCAGAATTGCATCTTGAGAATGTAGGAACAGGTCGTTATTTTGAGAATGTTCAGAATCTGATCCAAATGGTTTAAATCGGGTTGGTACAAAAGTGAAGGTACACAGAAAAACTGGAGAAACTCAGCGGGTGCAGCAGCATCTATGGAGCGAAGGAAATAGGCAACGTTTCGGGCCGAAACCCTTCTTCATACAAAAGTGAAGTGTTTGGAATTGTTTCTTGCTCCGCGATTCATTTACATATGCGGGATATCAGCTTTCAACTTTGGGGACATGCCCTAGAAAATAGTGAAAGGTAAAATCAAAAACATTGTGAATTTTGGAGATACTCATTTTGTATCAGCCTTCCCTTAATTCCGACCCTGCAAAATATGTTTTTTATTCTCCGCTAATTGTGCTGACTTTGAGGAATAAACAGATCCGTAACCGCTTTATTAAGTTTTGATTGTTATATAATGAATATATAGTAGGCACGTACGTGCAAGTGAAGATCAGGCCTCCAGTCCGTTCGTCGTCGCTCTCAAGCATTCAAAGACTCGCTGCACAGGTGTTCACTAGGTAACAAGTTTGCTAAATACTGAAATACGATGTCCTTAATTGCCGACAAAACCAAGAAGAAAGAACACACAACAATTTAGTTCAGAGAGAAACAAAGATAGTTGCAAAGTTTTTTGGCGCGTCTCTTTCCTCTGTACGCCATCCGGCCCATTCAGTAGGTGCTGGCCTTCTTTCATTGGAAAATAGCTGCATAAATTATATACATTTTAAATGTATCCAAAAATGCTTGATTTATCTCATAAACTTGCCGTACATACTGGTAACATCAGCGAATACATGATCACATTGAATGGCGGTGCTGGCTCGAAGGACCGAATGGCCTACTCCTGCATCTATTGTCTATTGTCTATTACAATTCAAATTTTAATTGGCATTGAATACGTAGAATTCCCACCAATGCCCTGACGTGGAATATTCTGAATGTTTATTAAAAAATAAGACACTAGAAACCATAGAGTTTCATCTCAAGTCCCAACACACGCGGAAACTCCGAGCAAACACCAACAGAAAACACAGCAATGTTCAACGAATTGGCTGGGATCTACGGATAAGAAACCGCGTTAAGATTCAGATCGCTGTCTTAGCGTCGGCATTTTGTTCAAGCACTGCGCACAAGAAGTAATTTTAAAGTATTTTTTAAATATTCCCATTCACCGCGCAGGACAACATAGTTGAAACCCTAAACGTAATTTTAAGTCCTCTTCCAATAATCCAAATTCAATCATTTGCACAATTTCAGAATATAACTACAAATTCACTAAATGTATTATAACTATATCCCATCCCCCCCCCCCCCACCACTACCATCTTTATAACGTAACTATAATCCCTTCACCTTGTAGAACTATATAGCACACACATATGTCCTCGGCAAAACACGTCCTTGCCGACTGCATTGCCTAACCACCTAGTCCCACTTGCCTGTGTCTGGTCCATATCTCTCCAAATATTTCCTATTCATGTACCTGTCCAAGTGTATTTAAATGTTACAATTGACCATCTCACCACTTGCTCTGGCAACTCGTTTGCACAACCCTCTGTGTGAAAGATTTGCCCATCAGTTCCTTTTAAATCTGTCGCTGTCACCTTAATCTGATGCTCTCTAGTTTTATACTACCCTACACTGGAGAATAGACTGAGGATATTCACCTTACCTATGCTCCTCGTGATATTGTAAACCACTACACGGTCTCCTCTCAGCCTCCTATACTCAGGGGAGGGGGGGGGGGGAGTTCCAGCCTATCTACCCTCTCCGAATAACTCAAACTTTGCACACAGGTAACACATAGATCATAAGCCCTTCGACCTACAATTTCTGTGATCAGCATGATGCCAGGTTAAACTAATATCCTCTCCTTGCACGTGATCCATATCCGTCCATTCCCTACATATCCATTTGACTATCTAAAAGCCTCGTCAATGCTCTATTGTATTTGCCCCTGACAGCGCGATCCATTATATAATTGTAATTCTATAATATAACTAACCTTACATGCAATTATATACAGTATCTGTAACCAGCTCTCCCCTAGACTAAGCATTGCATCACATTTAATAAACAATTATAACCCCTCACCACTCCCCATAATAAAACTACAACACAACATATTAGCTCCTTCTCATATCGCATTGATTCTCGAGGTGGAGAGTGATTCCTGCGATGATAAATGACGGCAAATGATCTACTTGAAATGTGCAACATTCTTAAGGGGTCTAACAGGGTAACGACAGGAATGATGTGTATTCCTGTTGACCTCTCCAGAACCAGGGGTCCCAGTCTTTAGTTTTCCCTTATATTTGCAATTTTCCAATCATTCCTTCTGTGAAGCTGCAACCGATAGTGCTGATCCATTATTCTTGTATATTCCCTCTCCTGAGTAGTAAGTCATAGTTAATCCTTACATCTCTTCATGTCATTCTGTAGAATGGGTCAAGCAAGGAGTGTGCTGACCAAAACTACACATGTTTGGTAGTTTCTTGCTGGTATAATATGCTGAACACTAGCATGGCATCAGTTTGGGCATCAGGAAATCATTGAATCATTGAGAGAATTATAACCTTAAATTAATGCTTTCTGCATCACAAACGTTCTGAAATAATTATTATAACTTCCATTTTCCACGCAGCTAATGTGGTTAACAGTTCAGACAAATGTCTGGACAAATCACCAAAAGTATTTGAAGTTGGTCATTTTTTCTCCATTGATGTTTTTTTTAATTTTACGGTGGAAGGTAAGTGCATAAGTTCATAAGTTATAAGAGCAGAATTATGCCATTCTGCCCATCAAGTCTACTCCGCCATTCAATCATGGTTGATCTATCTCTCACTCTTAACGCCATTCTCCTGCCTTCTCCCCATAATCCCTGACAGCCGTAGTAATCAAGAATCTTTCTATCACTGCCTTAAAAATATCCACCGACCTGGCCTCCACAGCCTTCTTTGGCGTTGAATTGATACCTCATTATGCAAATTGCTCCCGAGATTGTGCACAGCATTACACTGAATTGTCCATTAGATTTTATAATTCATTATATTAATTTCCCTGAGGATTTTTACAATTATAAATTTGATTATTTACTTGCTTGTTATTTGGGATGGAGTGTGTCATTCACAGGATTGTTTCTTCAGGTTTCAAGATTGTCGACCGAGTTCCTCCTAATATATTAGGGGCCGAAGCATGGAGAGGTCATTTGGCTCTTCGAACCATTACTCAAGATTATGCATGATACTCTGCCTCCGACTGTCTGTAGCGCTTTTAAGACATAACCGTTCTCCGAGGGTGCATAGAAAGGCGGTCCCCATCACTATCTAGTAGCACGTGTTATAAGTAATCAGTTCTAAGGGAATCACATAGGCTAAAGACACTTTTTTTCAGTCCCGTTGTTCCGTTACATTGAGCTGAACACAGACCACCCGATGAATCGAAACGCTGCCGAAGGTCTTAAAATCTATATAATAAAATCTTAGTGTATGGTTGCATCCGTGAAACAAAATACTTCCTATATCATTTTCACCTTTACGTGTTTTTTTTGTTTGTTTGTTTGTTTTTCCAATAGCAGATTTATTGTTGATCTGCTCAATTCTTCGCTTTTAGCTTGACAGCAAGAGCTTGAACATGCAGCCCGGATCGTGGGTTTTCCGAGGTGATTCCCCCCTATTTCAGCACCAAGCGCTGTCCGCTGCCGTAACTCAAGACTCAACTGCCAACTGACAATGACGGGGATAATGTCGAAACTATTAATAACATTGTATAACTTAACAAAATGATAAGCAAAACACACTATTTTGTTTCATTGATGACAACATTATTATATTTCTGCAAACATTTGACTTATTATAGATCTAACTTATTTTGCCAGTGACCTTTGAAAGTAATGATTGAGTACAGTAATTTGTGCAAGAGTTGTCAGCATTCATATGAATTTGGACTAGTGTTTCCATTTATGATACATGATGGTAATGGGCCAGAAGTTCAATAATGCAGGAAAGTGTATTTTGGAATGACAATGGACAAAGAGACCACACCAGTGCTACCCACTGGACAGCGTGTCTGTGAGTGCACCGTCCATTTCACCCCGCTAAGTGCTGCATTTGCATTAACACAAATTCACTATAGCTGTCAGCAGCAACTTACCCTAGCTGGCTCTGATTGACAATAGAGAAAATGGGCATGGGTATCAAGATCTTGTGGCAATGTGAGGCCCGCTGGGTATGTTGGATGAATGTCAAGGACAGTGCTGTTATAGTGCAGAATCTTGATCCTGTCCTTCCCAGCACAGAAGAGCGGCACAGGGGTGCAGCAGTCGAGTTGCGATCTTATAGCACCAGAGACCTGGGTTTGATCCAGACTAAGGGTGCTGTCTGTACGGAATTTGTATGTTCTCCCTGCAACCATGTGCGCTTTCTCTGGGTGCACTAGTTTCCGCCCACCCTACAGATTTTTACGTTAATTGGGTTCTGTAAATTGTAAATTGTCCCTAATGTGTAGAATAGTGCTAGTATAGAGGGTGATCGCTGGTCAGCACGGACTCGGTGGGACAAAGGGACTGATTCCACGCTGTATCTCTAGAGTCGAAAGTCTGATGGATCTCCTTTCAATAGTTGCAAACGCAGCTATAAGTGATGACCAGGCTCTCAGCTGCCTTGCACCACCACATAACCCAGTATTTCAGGCCTGCTCTGCAATATCAGAGCACCATCATGAAAACTCAGACTGATTCCATCATAACTTTTGTTCAAAGAAGCTTTAAAGAAGTAAAACTGATCTAGTAACCTGTCCACAGGCAAATAACTGGAGTGAGACTAGATGCTGGGCTTATGGGAATGACAGCAGCTTACAGGCTCATGAACCAGCTACCCCTTCTCAGGATCCAATGATCTGTGATCCCATAATTGACATTCTAGCAGTGACCTTGATATTACCTGGCAGTGGCAACGAGCCAGCCCAGCCTGCTGTCACACTTGATGAGATGGGGTACAGTAGGCTGAAGCCTGCAGAAAGAAATAAAAACCCAGAAAGTGCTGTAAAGACTAAACAAGTTATTGACTTGAAACTTTTCTTGACTTTACTTTTCCATATCCACCTAAGCTGCATGACCCACTAACTGTATACATTTCTTCTTTGATTTTTGGCCTACGTCTTGAGCTGTTCAAGTTCATGGAGCACTTCCACCTGAAACTTCCCCAACAGTAACAAAGCAACCTTGAACAACTTTAAATCCTGTATTAAGATGGGAATACATTTTTTTGATTGCACCATGTTTTCATTTATCTGCATGGGAATCAAAGGTTGCTCAACAGTTTATGATCATCCTAATGACCAGATACTCCCATTGTGCTTTTAGGTTGAGATTTCCATAATTTTGACCCATTGCCGATTGAGTAATGGTGATATATAGGCACCTGTTCCATATGTGCTTCGTTTGATGAATCCCTCACAAGCTGTAGAAATTTCATACAGAAGCCACATCGTCGACAGATACAGGATGGTTGATGGATGTGCCAATTGAATGAACTGTTTTGCCTTAGGCTCGTAGAAAGGCTTTGATAATTCACATGATGCAGTACATTGTATCAACCCTCTACCAAACTCTTGCAACCATAGCAGCAAGTTCTAGGTTCAGATCAGCTTTGGATCAATGTGATCCACTGACTATTGACAGTGGCAGATATGGCAATGATGAATGTCAATGAGAAATGGTTAGAGCCCCTCTTGTAGGAGATTATAATTGTGTGTCACTCGTGTGGTATGAATATGGTGTGCCATTTATCAGTGGTTGAAATGCTGATAAGGGCCTGCTACATTTGAGCACGTTACTCTTCATCTAATCCATAACACAATCCACAGATGAAATCAGGAGTCGGCTTTCTTCATCATCTCGACCATAGACCTTGTCCTGCTATTTTTCATTTCCCTCTTCATCATTTTTTATCCTGTTGTGGAGCCATGAAGATGAATTGTGCCCTTGTAGCAGCCAGGTTAAGCAGGGTACAGAACAAAGCGATGTGGCACCGGTCACTCCCTAGGATATACTGCAGTGGATAATCAGATTGGTGCAGTCACTTGAACCTTTCACAATATTCCATATCATGTGTTTCTTCCAATTATAGGTGCACTGGACAGTTGCAACAATTCAGGGAGTTGCCCATGTCTCCCAAACCAGCAGTTAGTTGCGTGTAATATCTGATATATGGCAAGCACAGCATATCACTTGAGAATGAATGGGTAATGTGTGCTCCTCCAGGGCATGGGATTTACCATCAGTACTGTGTGGGAAGGAACTGTAAATGCTGATTTATAAAGGATAGACACAGTGCTGGAGTAATTCAGCAGTTCAGGCAGCATATCTGGACAAGAAGGATGGGTGACGATTTGGGTCAGATCCTTTCTTCAGACTGAAAGTAGTGGGAGGGGGAACTGAGGTAGGAAAAGACCAGAACAAATCAGGGTCAGCAACAGGTGACCAAGGATCAGAGGAGCCCATAATGGCCCATTGATGGCTGAGGAAGAGGAGATAACGAGGGGATACAGGGATGCGAACAGTGGTACAAATAGGATGGCTTGGCTGAGAGTGGCGGGGGGGAGGGAGAGGGAATGTAGGGGTTACTTGAAATTAGATAAATCATCATTCATACCATAGAAACATAGAATTGTAGAAAATAAGTGCAGGAGTAGGCCATTCGGCCCATCGAGCCTGCACCGCCATTCAATATGATCACGGCTGATCATCCAACTCAGTATCCTGTATCTGCCTTCTCTCCATACCCCCTGATCCCTTTAGCCACAAGGGCCACATCTAACTCCCTCTTAAATATAGCCAAAACAGTAGTTAACTGGCCATAACTACTTCCTAGTGGCAGAGAATTCCACAGATTCACCACTCTCTGTGTGAAAAAATTGTTCTCATCTCAGTCCTAAAAGACTTCCCCCTTATCCTTAAACTGTGATCCCTTGTTCTGGACTTCCCCAACATCGGGAATAATCTTCTTGAATCTGGCCTGTCCAACCCCTTAAGAATTTTGTAAGTTTCTATAAGATCCCCCCTCAATCTTCTAAATTCCAGCGAGTACAAGCCAAGTCTATCCAGTCTTTCTTCATATGAAAGTCCTGCCGTCCCAGGAATCAGTCTGGTGAACCTTCTCTGAACTCCCTCTATGGCAAGAATGTCTTTCCTCAGATTAGGAGACCAAAACTGTACCTAATACTCCAGGTGTGGTCTTACCTAGGCCCTGTACAACTGCAGTAGAACCTCCCAGCTCCTATACTCAAATCCTTTTGCTATGAATGCTACCATACCATTTGCTTTCTTCACTGCCTGCTGCACTTGCATGCCTACTTTCACTGACTGGTGTACCATGACACCCAGGTCTCGTTGCATCTCCCCTTTTCCTAATCGGCCGCCATTCAGATAATAGTATACTTTCCAGTTCTTGCCACCAAAGTGGATAACCTCACATTTATCCACATTATACTGCATCTGCCATGAATTTGCCCACTCACCCAACCTATCCAAGTCACCTTGCAGCTTCCTAGCATCCTCCTCACAGCTAACACTGCCCCCCAGCTTCATGCCATCCGCAAACTTGGAGATGTTGCATTCAATTCACTCGTCCAAATCATTAATATATATTGTAAATAGCTGGGGTCCCAGCATTGAGCCTTGTGGTACCCCACTAGTCACTGCCTGCCATTCTGAAAAGGACCCGTTTACTCCTACTCTTTGCTCCTGTCTGCCAGCCAGTTCTCTATCCACATCAATACTGAATCCCCAATACCGTGTGCTTTAAGTTTGCATACTAATCTCTTATGTGGGACCTTGTCGAAAGCCTTCCGAAAGTCCAGATATAACACATCCACTGGTTCTCCCTTATCCACTCTACTAGTTATATCCTCGAAAAATTCTATAAGATTCGTCAGACATGATACCGCTGGGTTATATAACCACGAATGCGGTTTAAATCCTAAAGGCCGGCCGCATGCGCGCAGCCAGCCCGCCCCAAGCGGGAAGGGGAAGGAGCGGCCGGAGCCATCACCGGTGTGGGCCGGCGGCCGGGCGGCAGCCGTCAGCGTGGAGGTGGAGGGGACGGACGAAGGGTTCTGGGGCCCAGCCATGGATGAACACCCAGCAGCCGGGCTGTTCCTCGGCAATAACTCGGTGCTGAGCGACGCGGCTGGAGGTCCGGGCCTCGGCGGCCGGAGCCTACCTGCGCAGCAGCAGCAGCAGCTGGGTATGGAGGGCCAAGCGCAGCGGCCGCAGTACAACATCCTGGGCATTCTGCACTTCCTGCAGCACGAGTGGGCCCGCTTCTAGGTGGAGAGGACGCAGTGGGAAGTGGATAGGGTGGAGTTACTGGCACAGATTTCTTTCTTGCAAGGAGAGAGAAAAGGCCAGGAGAACTTGAAGAAGGCTTTAGTCAGAATAATTAAAATGCTTGAATATGCTTTTAAGCAAGAAAGATCTAAACACCATAAATTGAAATACGGCACAGAGTTGAATCAAGGAGATATGAAGCCTCCAAATTATGATTCTGATGAAGGGAATGAAAATGAAATACAGACCTCACGAAATAATCAATTAACATGGAAGCAAGGGAGGCAGCTGCTTCGTCAATACTTGCAGGAGGTGAATTACACTGATACCATAATAGATGTGAAGTCAAGGCGAGCACGGGCACTACTTGGCCTCACTGGTGATGATCCAGACAAATTATCAGAAAACATGAGTTTGGAGTCTGTTATAAATGGTGGTGAAACGCTATTGAAAAGGACGGACATGATTGGAAATTCCGGAGAGAAAGTTAAACCTCTTCCGACCGATTCAGCCGATGTGCTGGAAACAATTAAAATTCTTTAAAATGCTGCAGCAGTATTTAGCGATGAAGATGACGATGATGAGTCTGATCGAAAAGAGCAAACCATTATTGATACCTCATTTGATAAGGTTGCACCTTCTAATGAATGAATGAAAACTTTATTGCAATAGAAGATATGGACACTGTGGAAGCACTGAGAGAGTTTGACTTCTTAGGAACTACTGAAGATGGGGAAGAAGCAGGAGAGTCCAGGAGTGCAGGTGATGGAACAGAATGAGATTTTGAGAGGGTTGCTGATGAAAGTTCAACACTAGCTCAAGACAAGGAAGATGTGTGTCCCACACCAGAGAGCTGGGTCGTGGACCAGGTACTAATAACAAAACTCAAGGAGCAGTACAAAAAGGAGTGAAAGGGGAAAAAGGGAGTGGAGAGGCCGAACAGATCAAAGTTACAAGACATGTTGGCTACAAGAGATGTAGATGAACTTCCTCCACTGCAGTCTTCAGTAAATTCTCCTCCCAGACCAACTAGCACACGACTAACTGAGCATGAAACCGGCAGGACAGAAGAAGTTGAAGATTGACCTTTCCGCCAGGATCGGGAAAGTCCTTTATCATGGGTACAGACGAAGCACTGGAGAACGCATTGGGTCTTGGGGAGTTGGTCGGCCTTACAGTTGCTAATGAAGCAGACCCGTTAAATTATGATATCGCAAACAATAAGGATGCATTAAGAAAGACTTGGAATCCTAAATTCACGTTGCGGAGTCATTTTGATGGGATAAGAGACCTTGCGTTTCACCCGGTTGAACCTGTTCTGGTAACTACCTCAGAAGATCACACGATAAAGTTGTGGAATTTACAAAAGACTACTCCAGCAAAAAAGAGTACATCACTGGACGTAGAACCCATACACACGTTCAGGGCTCACAGAGGCCCAGTGTTGTGTGTTGTGATCAGTACCAGTGAGGAGCAATGTGGAGGAACTGATGGATTGATCCTCGTGGAAAGCCTTCTGAAAGTCCAAATATAACACATCCACTGGTTCTCCCTTATCCATTCTACTAGTTACATCCTCAAAAAATTCTATAAGATTCGTCAGACATGATACCGCTGGGTTATAAACTGCCTAAGCGAAAGCAATTTCTCCAGAGATGCTGCTTGACCTGCTGAGTTACTCCAACACTTTGTGTCTGTCAATATTTTCTGCTGAACAACACAAACTATTTTCAAAGGCCCATAACCCAAAGGCACATTTCCATCCGTCAATCCCTGATCTATGGTAATGCCCACTTTGGCACGTCCAGATCCCGATGCTGCCTGCTTCCTCCTGTTCTTCACCCTAGATATTATGTGTATGGTTCACACAAGGTGTTAGGTGCAGTCACTATTAATTTGGTGGGATAAGAGACAAGAATTGGCCACTAGGGGCGCCACATTGAAGGCAGCCTCTGCCTACAGTTTGTTTTTCTATCCTTTTTTAATTTTAATTTAGTTTTAAAAGTATGTTTCTTTAGTTTATTTAGCTTTTCTATGTGGGGGAGGGGGATAGGGTAAGGGGAAACCGTTTCCCAGTCACTTCCTGGTGAGGATGCGACTATTCTCTGAGTCGCGTCCTCGGTCCCCTCTCGCAGCCTACCACCTGGATTGGAGCGGCCTTTCCTGCCGGGGACCGGACCAGAGCTCCAGCAACTGCGGTGCAGCGCTGGATTCACCGCGGAGCAGGCGATCTCTCACCTGGGATCGCCGTTGAAGCTCCGGAGTGTTGGGCCTGCTGCTTCAACATCGCGGAGCTGTGGTTTGAAGAGCTTCCAACGCGGGCGAAGCTGACTTCAACATCGCGGAGTCCTGGGGCCCTTTGCCGAGGGCCGCCAGCGTTGAATCTCCACCCGGCGTGACCTGTGGACTTTGGGAGCCACGGACTCTGGTAGGAGGTGACCGATTCAGATGTTTAAGCCGCGGAGGATGTCCTCCAGTCCCGATGTCAGACTTCCATCACCCCGGCGAGCAAGCCTGAATATCGGGCCACCCGTAGCGGCGACAGTGGGGGTTCGGGAGCCCCCCGACCACGGGAGGACAGCAGAGGAGGATGACTGAATTTTGGAGCCTTCCCTCACAGTGGGAACTTTGATCCCGCTGTGTGGGGATATCTGTGTTAAAGACTATTGTGTTCTGTGCTCTTTATTATTCGTATGGCTGTATGGCGACCACACATTTCACTGTACCAATTGGTACATGTGACAAATAAATGTATCTTGTATCTTGTATCTTGTATCTTAAATAAATTACAAGGGAATTGGTATTATCAAACCAATTGTTAAACAGGGATACACGCAGAAGCCTCCACGTGGCGTATCCCGGGCAATGCTGATGACAGAAACTGTACCACAGTGACTGACTGAAGTAGCCAATTCTGCAACCAATGACCGTCAACCGTCACTGACCGACCGGAAAGACGTGATATAGAAGATGGCCGGACATGAGGAAGAAGAAGAAGTTGTTAAACAGAGTTAATTTGGTGGGATTGGCTGATGGTTTGATTTACTTCTGTGCATGACCTGTGGACCTGTGCAATCTAATTGGGAAAGTAGTGCAAGGTGTGCTCGTGTGCTCAGAAAATGATTTAAAATTGTAATCTGCCATGTGGGAGGAAATATTATCATGTGTCCAATTTCTTGGCGAACCTAATTTGGGGTCGATTATCAGATTCAACAGCTTTAATAACTTCTGCCACATCCTCATCATTCACAGATCAAAGTCTTTCCTGAAATGAAGTAGAGTCTGAAAATTATAACATATAATCAAATCCAAACTTTCTTGACTCATTTAATTTGAATCTCCTGCATGCTGCCTGCAAAATGTTGCCTCCTTCTGGCACCATCTAAGGAAGATTTTAATTGTACCTGTAATTCACCATATTTGTGTATGTAATAGAATAACTGGACCTGACTTTAATCAAAGATTTGTGAGTCAAGCAATTAATGCAATTTCAGAGCTGGTCAAATTGCATCAATTCCATTAGAAAAGATTTAATAGTAAAACTGAAAGAAAGTATATGAGTCATTGGGTAAGGCTCCGCTGTTGAAATAGGAGCTACTCTGGGGAATCCAGAGGTTATTTCTCTTTTAATTCTGCAGTTAATAAACTGAAAGGTATCTCTTTGGAATGCATTCATCACAGGGCTTTTTCACATTTGGTAAATGAACCAACTATATTTAATATCGGTAATGTTTGATCTAACTGACAAAAAAAATAAAAAATGAAGTAAGTAGAGATCAAGTTTGAATCTATTTTCTACTTCATCAAATGCAGATGTGTGTTTGATTGCTACAAGCAAGGAATTAAAGAAGATTTAACAATTACTTTGTGGAATATTAAATAATTTAAAAGACAGTAGTGTGGATTTCATCATTGAACTGCCAAAATCATCTCCCACCCCTGCTTGAAGACGAGCCTCCTGTAAATGTTCCAATTGTTGTTCCTATTTAAGAGAACCGTTGCCTCATGGCTTCTTCGGGGCTGGAAACAAACCTTATATCATTACCTTTTATCTGCATATTGCCACATTTCACTGCCTACAATAGGGTAGGTGTGCATTCAAGGTGCATTCCAAAATCTGAAAGAAATGCTCGAAGGGACACGGCATGTAATAATGAGAGTGTTCTACATGTGCCATTTGTCAAACGAACATTCAAACCAATGTCTTGACAGGCCTATTTGTTGGTATGGAAGATCCCGCATCACTATTCATACTCTAGCGTAACAACACAATAAAGAGCAGCCATCCGCTGACTTCGTAAACACAAGACAAATGATCTGATCTTACATCTAATTGATGTGTGTTGGATCTAGTTGTGTGCAAATAGGCTGTCAAATTTCTCCATTACCAAATGCACCAGTATCAACATTTCAAAAGTACTTTTTATAGACCGTGTTGAGGTGATATAAGATGTTCCACTAAACTCCTATTATTGTTCTTCTGATCTTTTCTGTTTTATTTTCCTTCTTTGGTTCAACCTTTCACTATTCCTTTTCCTTTCCAATCTTCCTTAATTTTTTTTATTAATTGGGCAGCTAAGGTCTATTTTGTTCAACAAACTCAACAAACTCCATTTTTATTTCCTGCTAGTCACCTCTGTTTAGAATTTTATGTGCTGTGTTTGATGTGCTGGAATGTCTGTATCAAAACAAGCTATATCTAACACGCCGTCTGAATTATTAATGTGCATTTGAGCAGGATGTGAGTATCATGTTTGGCTGAAATCTGCACTAACAAGGTTGAGGAAGGGAATACTTTGGAGGTAAGAGCATGCCGTTCTACTGGAACCCTTTTACCGATTGCTACTATGAAGATGTAGATAGGTCGCCCTTCTCCTTCGCATGTTGGAATTCTCACCAGCAAATTCATTTTGTTCATTATTTATAGATTCAAATGGAAACTTATGTTCTTCATCTGCCAAAACAGAGAATTCAGTAATTGGCACCAGACTGACTATCTCAACCTGACAATTAACGATGTCTCAAGTCTTGTGGGTTGTGGATGAGCCAGTCATAAGTAGGCATTTTAATTTAATAAAATAATGGGAATAATAATAATTCAATGTAGCACACACATGATATATGATATTCTGACCCATGTATCCCCATATTTGAAAAAAAAAAGTTGCATTAAATGTGCATGTTGTATTTTAAAAATAAAAAAGGACAGAAGATAATTTAATCTAATCTCCTCTGCTGCATTTCAGGTAAAATTCAGATATTGTAAAACATGTTGATCAGTTTGAATGCCAATGTCGACTCTTGAAACAATTCCATCTCTGCAAATAACTTCTTTATTAATGTCAAATGTTTCAACTTCCAATGCCAACAGCAGAATGCTCACATTACCCCACCTTGCGAATGTAAGTTTATAATCGCATGAGCTGAAGACTGCAATGGACACATTTCCAAACATAAATCTATTCCATAAGCATTTTAGGGGAAGATGCCAAAATTCTAGTCTGGTGTGGGTTTTTTGCCTTTGCACATGTCTGACTTTTGAACTTGATGCCTTGTTAAATTCCCACACCTAGTTTTTTTTATATAGCCTGCTGTTTGAAGTACAACAAAAATGCGTTTTTCTTTTGGAAAGAATGGCATGCTGGTTTATTTATATTCAGTTACCAAATCATCAGGATTTTCTTGTTCACTGGTTTTATGACAGTGCCTATAACAGATGAAATTTTACCTCATTTTCCACATGCCAGAAATAACATAGATGTTGTCTACTTGACTGAAATTTATTAGTTATTGGAATTTACATCCATAGTAATCCTTCAAAAATCAAAGGAAAATCACAGGGCATATCAACTTTCTCCATGAAAAAACATCTATTCGACTTTGTTTCAAATCAAATCATTACCAGACCAGGGGTATTTGGTAAATACTTCAGAGGCTGTGAGTTGTAATTTATAAATCCAGAATTAAGGAAAGAGAGAAAGCACCAAAGGACAGTTGGCCAGAAGGAGTGCCAGGGGAATTAGGTCAATCCTTGTGCACGTAGAACCTTTGCAAGGTGGACAAGTCATGGTCAGAAAAGATTCAAAGGTTTCAAAGGACTTTTATTGTCACATGTACCAATTAAGGTACAATGAACCTTAATTGGTACATGTGACAATAAAAGTCCTTTGAAACCTTTGAATCTTTTCTGTGAATTACCATACAACCATACGAAAAAAAGCAACAAAACACACAACTACATAAAAGTTAACATAAACATCCACCACAGCGGATTCCCCACATTCCTCATTGTGATGGAAGGCAAAAACGTCTAATCTACTACTTTATTCTCCCACAGTCAGGGCAGTCGAACCATCCGTCGGTGTGATCGAAGCTCCCGCAGCCAGAGGTCGAAGCCCCCGCGTCGGGGCGATCGAAACTCCCGCGTCGGGGAGATCGAAACTCCCGCGTCGGGGCAGTCGAAACTCTCGCGTCTTGGAGTTCCCGAAGTTAGTCTCTGATCAGAAACCGCGAGCTCCGTGATGTTAAGTCCGCAAGCACCAACGGTTGGAGCTCCGAGGTCGACCCATGGCAAAGCGATCGCGAGTTCCGTGATGGTAAGTCCGCAAGCGACCACGGTGGAGCTCTCAAAATCGGTCTCCAGCAAAGGCCACCAACTCCTCAGTGTTAGGCCGCAGTGTGGATGGAGATACAATACAGAAACAAATCGCATCTCCGTCGAGGTAAGAGTCATATAGCACAGAAACTGGCCCTTCGGCCTGTCTCGTCCATGCCAACCATGTCTCCCTGAGCTATTCCCACTTTCTTGTATTTGATCCATAACCCTCTAAAGCTTTCCTAGCCATACACACGTCCAACTGCCTTTTAAATGCAATAATTGGACCTACCTCTACTATTTCCTCTGGCAGCCCTTTCCATGCGCACACCACCCTTGGCGTGGGTAAAAAACACCCCTCAGATCCTTTTTAATTCTTTCCCCCCTCACTTTAGCCTCTGCCTTCCAGTTTTAAACTCCACTACCCTAAAAAAAGAATGTGACCATCCACAGTATCTATGCCTCACATGATTTTATACACCTCTGTAAGGTCATTCAAATAACTGTGAATGCCGGTTAACACACAAAAGGACACATAGTGTTGGAGTAACTCAGCAGATCAGGCAGCATCTTTGGAGAACATGGGTAGGTGTACATTTCAGGTTGAGACCCTTCTTCAGACTGCAAACTATCTGCTGTCTTGGGTTACTATCAAAAACATTTTCATGGTGGTTCATGAAAAGTATAAAATACATTTCCTCCTCACTCGTGCCTTCCTCCCTCTCCCTCTTCATCACTCCCCTTCCAGCCCACCTCTCTTATCCTCACATCTCCCTTCCCACTGCTCTCCTTCTCACACTCCCATTCCCTCCCACCTCTTACCTCCTTCCTTACATTTCCTGCTCACGCTCTCTTCCCTCCCTGCCCTCCCCACTTGCATCTCCCAATTTTCTCTATTAACCCACAATATCACCAGAAGGAATATTACAGCCATAACCAGCTGATGCATTACATACCAACCCTAATGAGTAATACTGATTAGGCCTTTCTACAAGTGATATCTATATTACTAAAAGTCTGATCTTGACCACTTACTGTTGCCCTGTATATTGATTTTAGAAAAAACGCTGCCACATATGGCTGTGATTTTTGGCCATCTCACTCAGAGTCCCCCTCCGCTGCGCAGGACAAGAGGATTTTTCCCATTAATGAAAAATAAAAGAGTTATTAGTGTTTAAAAAATGTTGAGATTCTCTCTCATGAAGGCCACACCCCTTCCGGACTATAAAGCCCGGAAGTGTTGAGTGCCTCAGTCAGTCTCTGCAATATGGGGGAGCAAGAGGGCCACGTCTCTCAGTCTGAGCTGTGAATAACACTGAACACATGTCTACTAAACTATGAGTGGTTTTACTGAGCTGTCAGTGCCCTTAATGTGGTTTGAAAATATAGTTTGGAAATGCCAAAGCTGTGTTGCCTTTGGTTTGGAAATGCTAAAGCTGTGTTGCCTTTGGTTTGGAAATGCTAAAGCTGTGTTGCCTTTGGTTTGGAAATGCTAAACGTGTGCTACCTTTGGTTTGGAAATGCTAAAGCTGTGTTGCCTTTGGTTTGGAAATGCTAAAGGTGTGTTGCCTTTGGTTTGGAAATGCTAAAGCTGTGTTGCCTTTGGCTTGGAAATGCTAAAGCTGTGTTGCCTTTGGTTTGGAAATGCTAAAGCTGTGTTCCCTATTGTCTGGAAATGCTAAAGCTGGGTTGCCTAATTAAAGTTGCCTTGCCTAATTAAAGTTGCCTTGCCTAATTAAAGTTGCCTTGCCTAATTAAAATTGCCTTGCCTTCTATATAATTAAAAGTCTAATCTTGACCACTTCCTGTTTGCGCTTTATATTGATTTTAGAAAAAACGCTACCACGTATGGCCAAGGATTTTTCCCATCGATGAAAAATAAAAGAGTTATTAGTGTTTAAAAATGTTTGAGATTCTCTCTGTCAATCACGCCATGAAGGCCACGTCCCTTCTGGTGGGTGGGAGGGATGGAGGGACTATAAAACCCAGAAGTGTGGGCGTGGCTCAGTCTCTGCAAGATGGAGGAGGGAGAGATCACGACTCGCTGTCTTTAGTGGCCTTGCACCCTGCTTGAAATGGTATGAAACTGTGCTTGAATTTGGTGGCCTTGCACCCTGCTTGAAGTGGTAAGAAACTGCGCTTGAATTTGGTGGCCTTGCACCCTGCTTGAAATGGAATTTCAAGGAATAGCCGTGTCAACTGCCAGCCTACCAGCCATGAGTGAGTGAGCTGCCAGTACAACAGGCCTGAGTGACTGAGCCGCCAGCCCAGGAATCCCACAATGTCCATACTAGCCCTCTGAAAACCAGTCATTTCAGCCCAAAACACCCATACTAGCACTCCAGAAAGCTTCCCCCCCCCCCCCCCCCACTGGCCACCAATGTTGGAATTGGTGGAGAGGTGGAATATTGCATTGGGGGACCAGCCCTCCTGTGTGATGCTGGGTCCCAACGGGTCCCACTTAGTCTAGTTTAATATCAAATTATTAATTCCTACCCCGTTTCCTGTCTGGCAACCAATTTTCTATTCATGTCAGCACCCTACCATCAATACCATGTGCTCTAATTTTGCCCACTAATCTCCTATGTGGGACCTTATCAAATGCTTTCTGAAAGTCCAGGTACACTACATCTACTAACTGGTCTATAATTCCCTGTTTTCTCTCTCCCGCCTTTCTTAAAAAGTGGGATATCATTAGCTACCCTCCAATCCACAGGAACTGATCCTGAGTCTATAGAACATTGGAAAATTATCACCAATGCATCCACGATTTCTGGAGCCACTTCCTTAAGTACCCTGAGATGCAGACCATCAGGCCCTGGGGATTTATCAGCCTTCAGTCCCATCAGTCTACCCAACACCATTACCTGCCTGATGTGGATTTCTGGCACGCAAGGATTTTGAGCATTCCAAAATCCTGGGGCGCCCAGCATTACCGAGCGTCACTGCATACGCCACCATGCCTCACCACGCGCCATGTGCGCGTCCAGACGCGCCAACCAATTTTTAGGATATCGCGTAAATGATGCGCAAATAGATAGATAGATAGATAGATAGATAGATAGATAGATAGATAGATAGATAGATAGATAGATAGATAGATAGATAGATAGATAGATAGATAGATAGATAGATAGATAGATAGATAAATACTTTATTAATCCCCTTATTCAGGGGAAATTCTGATGTCCTTGCAGCACACTAATAAAAATACAACACAGTATTCATAAAGAAATTCAACACCAAAACATCCACCCACAGTGATTCCCACTGTGGGGGAAGGCACAAAGTCCAGTCCCCATCCTCTTGTCCACCCATAGTCGGGCCTATTGAGGCCTCCACAGTCGCCGCCACGGCGCCCGATGTTCTCGCCGGGTGATGGTACTCCGGCGTCGGGAGAACCCCCAGCGGCTTGGGGTGCAGGAACGGCCGCCTTCCCACCGGAGCCTGCGGCTTCCAAGCCAACAGACCACGCCAGACGGAGCTCCGCACACTGGTGATCTCGGCGAGATGTAAGTTCAACGTCGCAGCTGGCCGCTCCGCAGAACCGCGGCTCCACGATGTTTTCCTCGGCGGTACCAAGCATACTGGAGTCCCAGCGCGGCGACCCAGGAAAGGCATCGCCCGCTCCGCAATAGCGCTCCAGCGCTGCACTGCCGCCAAAGCCGATGTTCTGCGCTGCCGCCGCCAACGCCGATGTTCTGCGCCGCCGCCAACGCCGATGTTCTGGCCAGGTCCCCTCAGGGAAACGTCGCTCCAGGACCCGCTGGTAGGCCGCGAGGACAGGTCGAAGACGCTGCTCGGAGGAAGGCAACCCCTCCGACCAGGTAGGGACTTAGAAAAGCAGTTTCCCCCTTCCCCCCCACCACCCCCCACACATAAAAGATTTAGACCCCCTGACTGTACACTTAACGAACTAAAAATAATAAAAAAGAAGGGGAAAAAACGGACAGCTGCAGGACAGGCAGCCGTTCAGGACAGCGCCTCCTCCGGACAATGGCGCCCAAGTGGGATAGGTCCTTTACTCTTTAAACATAAAAATATAAGCACTATCTAATTTTAGACCTTCAAATGATTGGCCCACAGAATCGATTTGAATTGTAAATGTGATCCTCAGCAGAAAAATGTTATGCCACTGATTTTTTTAAATATTGGATTCCTGACAGGTATTCATTGATTCAATCAATGGTCACTTGTCATGTCATGACAATAATCATCTGTATACCGTGGATGGCTCAATAGTAATCATGTATTCTTTCCGCTGACTAGTTAGAACTCAACAACGACGTTATAACTAAATTTGAGGAAATGTTTTTTGTTATTTGGGATAAGCAGACCAGTTCAGAAAAGGTAGTGAATTTTTGTGTTCAGCATCATTTTCTTAATATAACACAATAATCTTGATCTGGCCAACAGCTCAGCATTGCATGAACATTTATCTTAAAGCAATCATAATATTATTGAGTTCAATGGATTGTTTGAGATGGAGAAACTCATCAAAATCACTAAGATTTTAGATTTGAGTATGACTGATTGCATCCGATGAGATAGAAATCATCCATGGTAATCTGGGCAGATCTAATGGAAACCCACAACAGTGAGAGCAGTTCAAAGAAGTATTTAATGTGATACGGAACTAGTTTAGACCACAAGGCGGAAAGAGCACTCATTGCCTGAGAGAGATCTACTTGCCAAATAAATAGGCCATGGAAGCACAATGAGATAAGAAACAAGAGAGAAACATAAAATTAACAGGAAAAGCTTTATTAAAAGCAAACAATTATTGCACAGCATTGCAACTATGATAAATACCGAATAGGAAACCAGAACTGTAAAAAGAAAGTGAACATAAATCTTGCAGGGGATAGCAAAATGAGCAAAACAACAACCATCATTTAAAAAGCAATGAGACCTTTTCAAATCATATGTAGATTATGCTAAATTTGACCCAGCATCCCTGTCCGAGACTCGTGCCCATAATAATCCCCAAAATTGCAACCTTGTTCAGTGATATCCCATAAGCAGAGGAAACCCTCGGCAGTGCCTCACCTATCAGAAATTGCTCCACCCTTTGCTTTTAAACATAGAACAGTACAGCACAGGAGAAGGCTCTTCGGCCCGCGATGTCTGTGCCAACCACGATCTCTGATAATCTGCTTTTACAAAATATGTAATGAAATAAAAAATTATTAAATATTTTTGATAATTAGAAATATAATAAATAATACATTTACTTAATAAATGTCATGTTTCTGGGAGTTAATTTAAAACAAATATACATCAAATGAAATAAATATTTTGAATGAATTTGCCTATTCAATTAAGATCAGGGCCCATTTGGTTGTGCCAGCACTGCCAACCTCCCAGCTCAGGATGTTACAGAAGTCCCCTGGAATCAAAGATGTGATGAGACTGGTGAAGAAAAGAAGAAGCAGGTCACAAGACTGGATTAGTGTCTGTGCATAGGATGGTACGTACTGAGAATTAACACAATTCCATGAGTTCAGATAAGGCAATCACACTTTTAGCGGAGGTGCTTGCAAATCTTAGTTTAGACTTTAGACTTTACTTTAGACTTTAGAGATACAGCATGAAAACAGGTCCTTCGGCCCACCGAGTCACGCTGACCAATGATCACCCCATAGAGTAACACTATCCTACACACCAGGGACAATTTACAATTTATAGAAGCTAATTAACCTACAAACCTGCACATGTTTGGAGTGTTGAAGGAAACTGGAGCACCCAGAGGAAACCCACACGGTCACAGGGAGAACGTACAATCTCTGTACAGACAGCACTGTAGTGAGGATCGAACCCAGGTCTCTGGCGTTGTAAGGCAGCAACTCTAGAAGGCAGCAACTCTAAAAGCAGACATCACTGCACCACAGTGCCACCCCTAACTGCTGCAGTTGGAATGGCTATGCATTTTGCTAATAGGATTTGTTGGAAGATATTGCCAGAGATGGCACAGAGTATAGTCTGCAAAACATGCCTCCAGAGGCAACTGTGGTTACAGCACAATGATTAGGAATGTTACAAAACTTACCTTCAGCGGCGCTGCAGTTCTGTCGCTGCCCGTGTGCGCAACTTTGGCGACTTTGAGAGGAGGGCGGGTTTAAAATGCGATTTTTCTGCAGCCTATTCAAATCGATCTCTGTCAGGCTGTTTAGTTGCTAAAGAAAAATCGCTTCGACTGCCATTTTATTAAGTTTATTAAAATTTCTAGCACTAGATCATTTAATTGTTGGAGTAAAATTAAAATCATCTTCAAATGCCGTCAACGCCGACAACGGGACGGATCTCACGTAGGGGACAAGGCAAGGTATGCCGTTTATTTTTTCATATAAACTTGCTTCTTAGGATGCCTTTAATCAACATTTCAAGTTGCGAAAATGTCATTATGAAAATATACGAACCGGCAGTATTTTTCCTGCCGCTATGGGGTTTAAATTCACTGCAACCGCGTTCCAAACCAGCGCGTTCCACAAAATCCCACTCGCAAGAAAATGCCCATTAATTTACAGGAATTAAACACTAAATTCCTTCCATTTGGCCTATAAATTCATGACAATGAGATTTAAAAAACATGTTATATTGTGAATTCTTGTGTGAATGTTATTTGGACACTTAGGCTTTTAAAAAATGTCAACCTTTTCTTAAGAAATGGATAGATGTTTAGATCTAGTAATTGAATTTTGTCAACCTTTTCTTAAGAAATGGATAGATGTTTAGATCTAGTAATTGAATTTTGTAATTAGCTACAATTGGGTAACTAACTAATTATATGCTTTAATTTCAAGTAATCCAAGTAAGATTGTTTCATATTTGTTTCAGAATGCTTCAATCTATAATAACTGAAAATTTCATTCAGTTCTCTTAATTTTTAAGAAAGTTATGGGCTTTTGACAGACCTTGATCACAGCTTTTGTGTTAAGTCAATGGAAAAGCAATAGGGAACAAGATGCTAATTTCCGAGTATGAAAATGGCCATAACTTTTTTAATACTGAAGATATGACAGTGAATTAGTTGTCAAATTAAATTTCTTTTTATGCTTTATCTGATGGGATAAATTGCAGACTTGATTTTTTAAATCTCAAAATTTTGTAACATTGCTACAATGATCCTATTAATATGGAACTGTGGGATCCTCAGTATTCTATACCTCGACACTACAATTCCGGACAGGCCCAGTGATTGCTGTCTTGATCTTTTGGCTGCTGTGTACAAATAGAACTTTCTCCAGCACTTGCCTCTATGGAAATCAAAACAGAATTCACTTTTTAGTCCGATTACTTTTCAGTTCTGATGCAAACTGGTGGTGTGACTGCCCATTAGTCAGTTCTGATGACACAATAACACAGAGTTTCTTTCTGTGCTTTTGGTTCTCTGAACTGCAAAGTATTTTCTACATTTTCAATGGCATGGGTTAGCCATTAGCCAATGAAAGATGCTATGATGGAGAAATAATTGAGTTTAACAGCAGTCTAATACTTCCAAGTGAATATTTTTCCTGATACTCACACTTACTAACTGAAGACAGAACTGGACACACGGAAACTATCTTTTAACTTAAGCAGTGGCGACATAGTCAGGTAGCCGGCATCTGGAACTTAAGTTTTCCTTCGCATAAAGAAGTGCCTCAATATTTCCTTTCAAGTGAAAGGTTTGTTGCTGAGATGGAATTGCCCACAAACCTTTAGATAGGGGTTGACCTCAAGTTTTGGTCAGTTTTGGTTCACCTTGTGCTCCATGCATCTTGGTTCTTGGTTCTTGTGTGGAGTTTACACCTTTCCCGGTGACCATGTGGGATTCCCCCAAGTGCTCAAAGACATCCTGGTGGATTAACTCACTGCTGTAAATTGCCTCCTCTTGCCCTCAGTAAAGGTAAGTGGTAAAATAATCAAAGGAAGGTTGATGGGCAGGTGAGAGGGAAACTGAGTAGCAGGGCTACAAAAAAAGGGAGAGCGGAGCTGATGTGAACGTTGAGCTGGGAGGTAGCAGGGACCCAGTGAGCCGGTTTCCTTTTAACTTTAATTATCAAAACTGGATGCATTATCTGAAGTTCAAAGGTTAATTACATTTTTAAAAAAAAGTTTTCAGGATATGAAGTGGGAAATAAGTGTTGTGCAGAGAGAAGCTATTATTATGGTTAGTGGGGGGGGGGGGGGGGGCGGGGGGGGATATACCCATTTTAAAATTAGAGGCAGTTGCATGCCAAAGGTGGCAGCAGCTTGCAGATCTCTTTTGCAATGTGTATTAATGATTAGACACTCGTTAATTTTAAATCTAAGCTGGTTCGACATTTGTTAAGCACGTTATTAAGGGACATAATTTAAAGCCTGCATTCTGTCCTGGTACGAAGCAGTTTGGAAATTGAGAGGTGATGATGCAATGTAACAACAGGAGTCATGATACCTAGGGTGGATCAGGAAGGGCAAATCCACAAGCATAAGACACCAGAAAATAGAGTTGAAAGCTGATGGGGGGAGAGATGAGCTGATGACACAAGTAGAAACAAATAGATATGATCAGCTGGCCATTACAGAGATGTGATCTGATGAAGGGTCTCGACCCGAAACATCACCCATTCCTTCTCTCCAGAGATGCTGCCTGTCCTGCTGAGTTACTCCAGTTTTTTGTGTCGATCTTTGGTTTAAGCCAGCATCTGCAGTTCTTTCCTACACAGAGATGTGGTTGCAAGTTGAGAAAAGCTAAAAGGGCAGGGGTATTTGACATTTGGGAAGGAGGCCAGAAAAGGAACGCAGCTGGGAGAGCCCTGGAATTAGTCAAGTCAAGAGAGTTTATTGTCATGTGTCCCAGATAGGACAATGAAATTCTTGCTTGCTGCAGCACAACAGAATATTGTAGGCATAAATACAGAACAGATCAGTGTGTCTATATACAAAAGACCATATATATACAGATAAATAAACAGATAAAGTGCAGTAGGCTGTTATAGTTCAGAGTTTCTTGTGTTTAATAGTCTGATGGCTGTGGGGAAGTAGCTGTTCCTGAACCTGGATGTTGCAGATTTCAGGCTCCTGTACCTTCTACCTGATGGCAGCGGAGAGATGGGTGTGTGGCCAGGATGGTGTGGGTCCTTGATGATGTTGGCAGCCTTTTTGAGGCAATGACTGCGATAGATCCCTTCGATGGTAGGGAAGTCACAGCCGGTGATGGCCTGGAACTTTTTGTAGTCTTTTCCACTCCTGGGCGCTCAAGTTGCTGAACCAAGCCACGATGCAACCGGTCAGCATGCTCTCTACTGTGCACCTGTAGAAGTTCGAGAGAGTCCTCCTTGACCAACGGACTCTCCGTAATCTTCCTATGAAGTAGGAGCGCTGATGTACTTTCTTTATAATTGCATCAGTGTGCTGGGATCAGGAGAGATCTTCGGAAATATGCATGCCCAGGAATTTGAAGTTCTTGACCCTCTCCACCATCGACCCGTTGATATAAATGGGATTGTGGGTCCCTACCCTTCCAAGTCCACAATCAGTTCCTTAGTTTTGCTAGTGTTGAGAGCTAGGTTATTGTGCTGGCACCATTTGGTCAATCGGTCGATCTCACTTCTATACTCTGACTCGTCCCCATCAGTGATACGTACTATAACAGTGGTGTCGTCGGCGAACTTGATGATGGAGTTCGCACTATGTCCGGCTACGCAGTCATGAGTATAAAGCAGGGGGCTGAGCACACAGCCTTGAGGTGCTCCCATGCTGATTGTTATCGAGGATGACACATTTCCACCAAAACGGACAGATTGTGGTCTGTGAATGAGGAAGTCGAGGATCCAATTGCAGAGGGATGCGCAGAGACCCAGTTCTGAGAGTTTGATAACCAGCTTGGAGGGGATGATGGTGTTAAATGCCGAGCTGTAGTCAATGAATAACAGCTTGACATATGAGTTTTAGTTGTCCAAGTGGTCCAGAGCGGAATGGAGAGCCAGTGAGATCACATCCACCGCTGATCTGTTGTGGCGGTAAGTGAACTACAGTGGGTCCAGGTTCTTGTTGAGGTAGGGGTTGATATGCGCCATGATCAACCTCTCAAAGCACTTAATCACCACAGATGTTAGTGCTACTGGTCAACAGTCATTGAGGCGCGTTACCTTAGTGGGTGATCGATGTGGCGGCAGTATAATTGAATACATTGAAGGCTGAGATTGATGGACATTTCAACTGTAAGGAAGTCAAGGGGTACGAAGAGAAACCTGGAAAGGGGTGTTGTGGTCACGATGGTTCAGCCATGATCTGATTGAATGGCAGAGTGGGCTCAAGGGGCTGATTGCCCCACTCCTGCTTCTCTTTCATGTTTCTTATACAAAGTGCAGGAGTGCAATGCCTGAGAAACTACCCCCACCCTTCCTCCAGGTATCTCCTGTCCCACCTGTGAAAGAGTCTGTGGGTTCTACGGGCCAGAGCCCAGCTGAAAAAACACCAAAATGTTAACGTCAATTTAAAAGAGAAAAGTAGAGACGCTGGAACTGTTTTGGATTCCAGTGGTTAGGCATTGCTGGCTCTGGCCTGTCCTCACCTCCCACTATGTACAGTATCTCCTCTGCAACATCCTTTAAAACCACAGCATCATTTTCCACACAATAAGCTCCCAACTCTCAGCTCCAAACCATCAGCACCTGTTTTTTATTTTAGTTTTAAAGATGCAGCATGGAAACAATCTCTTCGTCTCATTAAGTATACACCAACCATCGATCACCCACTAGTTCTATGTTATCCCACTTTCTCATCCACTTCCTATATATTAGGGACAATCTATTTACAGAGGCCACTTAACCTACGACTGGAGCACCTGGAGGAAACCCATGCAGTTATAGGGAAAACATGCTAACTCCACACAGACAGCACCCAAAGTCAGGATCGAATATTGGTGAGGTAGCAGAATGCAGGCAGCTACTGTTGTGATTGCATTCACTACATTCATGTTCCACCTTCATGTTTGTGGTGGTTAGGAGTGCAGATAAAATGGTTGGACTTCACATCTGGGTGGGATGGGGTTGGAATTCTGCCCTGATGGGGAGGGAGGAAGGGCGTTGTGGTGTGTTTCTGGTTGAGTACCCTTAAAGAAGGGCTGAGACTTCAAAGGTAAGGTGACTTTGTAAACGTTAATGTTCGGTGCCCACAGGCATTACCCAGTTTCCTACAGCTCAACTAATTTCTATGAGTGTTTTCGGAGATGAATGCAGGTAAAAGTGTGCTCTGGTAGCTCTAACAGAGAATGAGATGTAACTTCAGGGAGATCAGCTGCAGATTAGCTTGTGTGCATTCCTGTTTTGTTGACTAAATCTTTTCAAAATATTTGACTTTATTTTGCCATTTACAGCCCCCAATCTTGTCTTCATTGTGGATTTGGCAAACTTTATTTCTGCTCTGCACATATTTAAATTGTACTGATGCCAATAAATTCTTAAAAGCATCCCAGTCCCTGCAGTGTTTAGGACGGCTGACAAAAGTCATTACTTGCAACATAAATATTTAAGCCACAGATTTTCTCCAAACCTATGTTGACACGGATAAAGTTGTGCAATTTTGAGGGTTATTAACTGAAGATTGCTTTGGAAAAAGCATGAAGATAATTATTGATATTATAATCCATCTGTTATGAAACAAAGCCATCAATGATGTGAAATAAAGCCATGCCAAGAGGGGACCAGTACATTTTTTAATTCCCTTCATAGATTCCATGTGATGTAGCTTATAAGAAATAGATAACAACAACTAAACCACAAGACTTGATTAGTATATGTGCATGCAATGCGGTGTGCTGGAAATATACTCAGTTCCCTGAATTCTGACGGACTGGGAGCTAAATGAACTCCCAACTCCCCCAACCTGCCATCCCTCTCTCTGGCTGTGTACCAAGCCATTGCAACACCCCAGGTAGCACAACTGATAGTGCTGCTGCCTCATTGCACCAGCCATCTGGGCTCTATCCCTGAAATCCCTATCTGCTATCTGTGTGGAGTTTACATGCTCTCAGTCTGACAGCATGAGTTTCCCTTCAGGTGCTCCGGTCTCCACCCATATTCCAAAGACATGCGGGTTGTAAAGGGCCTGTCCCACGAGCATGCGACTGCTTGCGGCAAGCGCGACCAAACCTGAAGCGGGGGCTGCGCGGAGGTTGAGTGATCCCCGTACAGGGCCTGTCCCACCAGCATGTGACTGCATGCGGCGAGCGCGACCAAACCGGAAGCAGGGACCGCGCGGAGGTCGAGTGATCCCGTACGAGTTGACGTGAAGTTCCAGCGAAGTCCACGGGAAGTTCGCGCTAGGCGTATGCTGTCAAGACGGTGCACACGCCCGTTGAGGCGGTGCGTACGGCCTCAATGCGGCTGAGGGCCGGCAGGCCGTTGCTGGAATTGTTGGACAGTGTCAGTTTTTCGGAGCCCCGCGCGATGTCGGGCCCAGCTCCGCACAATTCTATACGGCTCCGGCGATCGAAGTGGGACCGGCCCCGCGAGGCCATATGGCTCAAGCGACGACCTTAGGTCGCGCTTGCCGCATGCAGTCGCATGCTCGTGGGACAGGCCCTTATGGCAAATTGATCATTGTAAATTGCCCTTAGGGTGTAGGTGAATGATAGAATCTGAAGGGAATTGATGCAAATAAAACAAAATGATTAATATAGGATTAGTGTAAAAGGGTGGTTGATGGTGTGCGCAGAATTGGTGGGCCAAAGTGACTGATTCCATGCTTCATGTCACTACAATAGAATGAGTGAGGATGTTTTCAGATGCAGAAACATACTACCAATCATTTGTTTTTTGTTGCAATATTTGGAGAAACAACATTAGTGATAGCTTCCCAAAACATATTTGTCCAATCTTTTCTTTTAAAAGTTAGGCACAGTCATATTGTCTTTCAAAACACAGATCAATAGATTTATGGCATGGTAGAGGTATAGGAAAAAGGCTGTGACATAGAAGTGCAACTATGATCCAAGTGATTGAAGGGATGGATGGACTACAATTGCCCCTAATCCACATATTCTTGAAGTGATATTTAAGATTCTTTGACAGGGACATTTGTCCTTTGGCTTGTTCACCTCAGAAGAACTGTGGATGAATTCATCTTTGAGAGGATTTATTAGAATTAGATCCTTTATTTGTCATTCAGACCTCACGGTCTGAACGAAATGTCGTTACCTTCAGCCATACATACAATAATAAACAACAGAACAGACAGTAAACACAAATTAACATCCACCACAGTGAGTCCACCAAACACCTCCTCACTGTGATGGAGGCAAAAATCTTAGGGCTGCTGCCTCTTCCCTCCTCTTCTCCCTCTGCGCTGAGGTGATACCCCACCGGGCGATGGTAAGTCAGTCCCGCGGCTCATCGAGCTCCGCGAACGGGCCGGTTCAAACTCCGCGGCCCGGGGGTGGTCGGAGCTGCCGCCCTCCAGTCCAGCGGACGCAGCTGTTGACGATGTCGTCCACTGGCCCGCGGCCGAACCCCGTACTCAGGCCGCCGCCGCCGCCAGCACGCCGTCTCAGCCACCGGAGCACCGTTCCAGCCCCGAGCCGGGTCACCCTCACGTGAGCGCCGTTCCACCCTCGAGCCAGGCCGCCCTCACAGGAGCGTCTCAGCCCCTCACGGGAGCGCCGTTACCCTCGAGCTGGGCCTCCCTCATGGGAGCGCCGTTACCCTCGAGTTGGGCCGCCCTCACGGGAGCACCATTACCCTCGAGCCGGGCCGCCCTCACGGGAGCGCCGTTACCCTCGAGCCAGGCCGCCCTCATGGGAGCGCCGTTACCCTCGAGCCAGGCCGCCCTCACGGGAGCGCCATTAGCCTCGAGCTGGGCCGCCCTCACGGGAGCGCCGTTACCCTCGAGCTGGGCCGCCCTCACGGGAGCGCCGTTACCCTCGAGCTGGGCCGCCCTCACGGGAGTGCTGTTACCATCGAGCCGGGCCGCCCTCACGGGAGCACCGTGAGCGTCTCACGGGAGCGTCTCAGCCCCTCACGGGAGCGCCGTTCTAGCCCCGAGCCGGGCCGCCCTCACGGGAGCGAGCCCAGGCCCAGGGCGAGTCCTGACAGGCTCTGCCTCCGGAGCCTCGAGGTCGCCAGCTCCGCCATTAGGCCTCAGCGCAGACGGAGGAAGAGAAGGGGGATACGACAAGAAAGTCGCATTCCCCCGAAGGGAGTGACAGAAAGCCATGTTTCAACCCCCCACCCCCCAATTTTGATAATTGATGGTATCTTGGTCACAGCTTTAAATTACTGTTCTAGAATTTATTTCAGCATATTTACATTTCTCCCCCTGGGTATGTTCAGAGGAACGTATCCAGCTATTCTTGGGGTTCACAGACTCTACAATACCTCACCACTTCAGCCTTAGTCTATGCCCCTGTCCCACTTAGGAAACCTGAACGGAAACCTCTGGAGGCTTTGCGCCTCACCCAAGGTTTCCGTGCGGTTCCCGGAGGTTGCAGGTGGTTGCCGGAGGTTGCAGGTAGTGGAAGCAGGTAGGGAGACTGACAAAAACCTCCGGGAACCTCCGGGAACCGCAGGGAAACCTTGGGTGGGGCGCAAAGTCTCCAGAGGTTTCCGTTCAGGTTTCCTAAGTGGGACAGGGGCTACTCTGTATTGCGAGACTTTGGCACTTGGGAATTGCCCGTGTAAATATGCCAAACTTTACACACTTTCAGATTAAAATGCAGTGAAACAGTCAGCTAAGCATGATTTGTTTTATTGAATTGGTACCAGAACACAAAGAGGAATATACTGTATAAGTTAGTGTCCTGTCTGGCTAGTTTGAAGGTACTTAGGCCAGGAGATCTCGTTGAATTAATATTAGCAATTTATTTTCACTCAATTCTGCAACAACTCCCAGTAGGATCAAAACTCATGCGAATGAGTCAGAATGCTGCGCTGCTATTAATTGCATCTGAAGAACATAAATGAAAATGAGAACATGGAGAATAAAGGCTCGTTCTATTTAAAAACCATAAACTGGACAGGTCCATTCTACTAATAACTCCAAGGAAACATATTTGTATTTGTCAGCTGTATGGCCTTTTGTTGTATTGTTTAAGTCCTTACCTTCCTTGACTCGCAGACAATTTAAATAAACTGATTTATTCCTATGCATTTTACAAATTTAGCTGTTGGCCTTGGCTGGGAAGTTGTGAACCCTGCTTTTGGGGGACTGTGGTTTTCATGTTGACATCATCACATGTAGGAACTGAAGGGTTGAGCAGCAACTGTGGGGGGGAAAGAAAATGTTGGTGCTTCTGGTCAAAAGCCTGCATTAGGACCCAAAATACATGAGCCAATAGGTGACCCTCCACCAACGTGCTCCTCTGCCTGGCTGAACGTTCTATGCTGAACAACTGCATTCGCAAGGGTCCTAGTTATGCCTGACATTTAGTTGGCTACATGGAACAGTCTCTGTTCCAAACTTTCTTCAGCACCACTCCCTAACTCTTTCTATGCTACATTGACAACTGCATTGATGCTGGCTCCGATACCACATCAATTTCATTTATTGATTAAAAAAAACAAGTCAGGAGCCACCCCTTGTGAAATCAAAAAAAGGCTGGGAGCACTCGATATTGTAAGGCAACAGGACCAGATGACATCTCAACTATAGTGTTTACTGTGCTGTAGCCAAGCTCCTCCAGAGCAGGAACAATACAACAAGGTGGAACAATGCCCAAGTTTGTCCTCTCCACAACAAGCAAGGGAAAGGAAATCTGGCTAATTATCATTCAGTCAATCTACTCTTAACCATCTGCTGTCAAGCAAAACTTACTCACCAATAACCTGCTCCACATTGCTCAGTTTGGGTTTCACCAGGACTACAGGTCTCATCACAGCCTGGGTTCAAACATAAACCAGAGATAAGGTGAGAGTGACTGTCATCAACATCGAAGCAATATCATACATGGTATCAAAGTACCCCAACAGAAACTGGAGTCAATTATTAATTGAAGTGATAATCTTACAAATGATTGCACTGAACCTACCTTTTTACGTGTCCTTATATAAATAGGGGTTTCCTACAACAAGAGTACGTTCTGCTCCTTTTGAAACTGTTCAGTAATATAAAAGCAGCTGTCAAAACGCAGAGTGGAGGTAACTGAAAGGGCATGGCCACATTGTGAGCAATTTCAAATTGCCACTGCAATGTGATGCAGGATGGCACTGAATCACACAGAACAGGAGACGTCAGTAACTCTGCTCTCTGTGGTTGTGCTCTGTTCATTCACCTCAAGGTATGGAGGTTCGAAATATAAAAAATTCAAAACATTTTTTTTTTCATGGCTGTGACTCCCAGTTTCTCTTGCGGTAAGATTAGCTTTGCATTAGGATACATGTTGCAGTTCATTAATTAATTCATGACACGTATCCAAAATATATTCCAAAAAAAACGTTGATCAGTATTGTCTGGACTTTTCTCAGAAAGATCTTTGCTTTTAGAACAGTATAGCATAGGAACAGCCCCTTAAGCCCACAATGTCTGTGCTAAACATGATGCCGTTAAACTAATTTATTCTGCCTTTGTATGATCCATATCCCTCCCATTATATCTGCTTTCATCATCACCATTGGCAGCATGTTCCAGGCACCCACCCCCCTCAGTGTAAAAAAAACTTGCCCCATAGATCTCTTTTTAAGTTTTCCCCCTATCACCTTAAAGCAATACTCTCCAGTATTTGACATTCCCACCCTGGGAAAATGTTTCTGACAGTCTATCCTATCCATGCCTCTCCTCATTTTGTAAATTTCTATCGGGTCTTCTCTCAACCTCCAATGATCCAGAAAATTTGAAAATGCATTTTCCTGTGATATTTAGATTCAGGTTGAATCTTGCTAATGCTCCTTCTGTCTGATTCCATTCTTCTTCTCACTACTTTCCATCCTTCACCATCAATGCACTGTTGGTAATGCACTAATACAGTTTTTTTTAATTACAAATTAAAAATTCTTGAATGGGTTCCCTTCTACCACAATCTGTTAAAGATCAGTGTCCATTGCATTGAAATGTGAATGCTCACTGAATGTGGTCCATGACTGGTTTCTGACAAATAACCCCATATTTTCACACATTCAGATGTTCCGTTCTATGTAGATAATGGAGAGAAATTTCAATTTATAATCTTATCTCATAAATTAATTTTTGGTCTGGAAACCTCCTCCTTCAGATGTATGCAAGACTCCCACGTGAATCATCTACTCTGAAGCCATCTGCCAATGGGCAGAAGATCAATGTACCAACTGCAAAATAAATGATGGCCTGATTGGCAATTTCATTCCAAAAGGCCATGATGTTGATTCCATGGCATGTAGGACATTAATGATGCTCTGCGTGCCACTGCCAGAATCCATTATTCCTTTCTCATTTCCTGTTTTCTAAATTTCAGTTTTACAAAATATTGATATCCTGTCCCTCCCACCAATACTGTTCTTGAGGACTTGCAATAAATCCTTCTCTCCTGAATTTCATTTCCGATTGGGAACGGTGCAAACATGAAGCTGTCCAGTTCATCAGATCCTGATTTAACTATGTCTTCAGTGCATTTACCTGACTTTGACCCATATCCCTTTTACTATCACTATAAAACTGTGCTGACAGTGCTTTTGGAGTTCCAAATGAACTTTGGAATTTCCAAAGGAAATTCCAGATTTCCCTTCGTCTGCAAAGAAGCCTTTTGATTTCACAACCAAGCAGCCAAACACTCATTTTAAAACTGGCCTTGATTAAACAACTGTGCCCCTTTCATTAGCCTTGTCTTCCTGTTGCTCCCTTTGATCCCTGACCAATGTCCTTAGATCTTTGATCAGAAGTACCTACATCTGATCAACCCAATCTGCGGTTGGAGTCCAATTGTGCAGGGCAATGGCCTATTTATCCATTATTGTTAATGCTGCATAAATTCCATATACTGTTTTCTAAGAGCATTGACTGAGCAGTATAAAAGGAATCTTGCCTTGATTCCGAATGTTTAGGAATATATTTATTTAGCACATGATGAATAAAAGATCCCTCAAAGGTAGGATCTGGATCAAAGTCACACAAATGATCAGAATCTAACAGACTCTAAAGTAGGTAGGATGTGACAATGGGAGAAATATAGAATATGGCAGAAACTTTGATAAATGGTGTGTTTAAACTTTATATTGTTCCATTAACAGAAGCTAGAAAAAAAAGAAAAGTCTTCAAAAACTACTGACTTAATATAAGGGCTTGGACCTATTTGAGCTGCCAGTGAACCATGGATTAATAGAAGAAACCTTAGCACAAGGGAAATAAAGGTATGTACTCAAGAATCACTAATATAATGTCAATCTGATGTCTCCCAATGACACATAACAGTTATCTCCAGTATGTAGATGAAATAAAATGACCACAGAAGATGGGAATCACACTCTATCTGCAGTGAAGAGAAGGTATTTGTCATTGTACAATTCTGCCTGTGGGCAAGAGACTTTGGAGTAAAAATACAGCCAGTTCCCCGGGTCGAGTTGAGCAGTGTCCAGCATGGGCCAGTGGGACAGTTAACACAGCATATTAATCATTCTCTGAGGATGACAAGTTCAGGACTGTTTAAGTTGCATGATTGGAAATAGCTACATTGTGCTGTCGGGGCTCTTGATGAATGGGGTTGGGTCAGGGTTGACAGCTGGTTCTCGCTAAGAGCACTGCTGAACAAATTAGCATATTTATTTCCCTAATTTACATTCTTGGTGTCGATAAGGCTGACTGCCTCCCAGATAGGGAGACATGGACCAATAGTGCACTTGAGTTCTTGTTATGTGGCATAAGAAAGCAAACTAGAGCTCACAGTGTCAGAGCACTCAATCCCTCTTTACATATTCCAGACTTCTCGCAGGTGGAAAAGGCAACTATTCTGATTAGTTGATACAGGCGCGTAATCTGTATGGATTACAAACAGTCAGAACAGGCAACCACCCTGAGGAAATTCCACAAAATCAAAACTGGCAGAAGGTCCTTACAAACCCCTCACAGTCAGAATAACCAAATGTTATATACAGATTCCACACATCCACAGATGTATTTGTGAATTTTAATATACCTTAAATCTAATTATTTATATTGGTTTATTAGGGTGAACTGAGATACAGTGAGCAACTTTGTTTGCATGCTATCCATTTAAATCAAACTGTATGAGTACAACCAAACCATACACAAGTACAACAGGTAGTGCAAAATGAAAAATATCAGAATATTCCATTAAAACTACAGAGAAAATGCAGGTAAAAAGAATGCAATGAGGTAGTTTGGGAGATTGGTACAAAAACTCTTTGCTTATTGGAAGACAGTTCAGTTGTCTGACAACAGTGGGGAGGAAGCTGTTCCTGCAACTGGTGGTACATGTTTTCAAGCTTTTGTATCTTCTGCCCGACAGGAGAGGGGAGAAGAGGGAGTGACCTAGGTGTAGGTGGTCCTTGATTATGTTGGCTGCATTCCACTTATGAAATGTTGTTGAACCAGACCTTGGAGCTTTGGAAAATTCATCACTACACAAGTCCAACCAATGCAGAACAGCAATCAACGAATCCAACGAGATGTTAAAATCAGTTTGATGAAGGCCCCCGATTCGAAATGTCATCTATCCAGTCCCCTTCACAGATGCTACCTGACCCGGTGAGTTCCTCCAGCAGTTTGTTTTTGCAGTTTTTTGTGTCTACAAGATGTTAAAACAACACAGCCAAAACAGTAGAATGTAAGTTAGCGGAAGTAAATAATCAAACTTTATAGTTCTGTAGTCAGATTACACCTCAAATATTGCAGCCAATTATCGTTGCCAAAAATAAGAATGCTTTGGAAACTGTGCAGAGAAAAGGCCCAGGACTAATCACCAGTTTCAACAGTCTGAGTTACAAGGAAAGATTAGAAAAACATAGGTGTGTTCCATGCCAGAAAGAAGGAATATGAGGACCAAAGGAAGGAGGCAAGATTGTTGAAGATGCTGGAAAGAATTACCCTAGAGTTTAACTATGACGGTAAGATGAAAAGAGAATGGCAACAAAGTAAAGAAGCACACTTTTAGGGCAGGAATCAGGAATTCTTCGTCACAGTGAGAGATGGTCATGTGGAATAAACTTCCAGTTTGAGAAGTGGAGGGGAAAACCATTTAAGAAACAACTAGATGCTTTGAGGGGAAGAATATTATCAGAATTTCATTGTAACAATGTATGTATCAATAATGAACTGATATATCAAAATGTTAGATTCAGATAAGGACAGTATAAATAAATTAGAATTTGGCACTAGCTTGGATCCTCTCACTGTGAATAGATCCGTTATATACTCTCGGGGACAAGGATTACCTCTTTAAATCAGCTGTAGTCACAAGAGCCCAGAAGGATGACAGCACGTTCTGACAGACACACAATGCAGGATTCAATAAGCACTTCCAACAACAACAGGAACTGTCATAAACAGGTCCACGAGCATTCATTTCTTGGCTATTAGCCATATTAATTAAATGCTGAAGGTTTACTATACATTTCCAATGAAATTCTAAGTCTTTTCTACAAGTAAATCTCAGAAGGTTGTAAGATAAGATTTGGATGAGTTTAATTTTACCTTGCCTGCCATTTTCACCTGTTTTCTACCCCCTGGGTTCAGATAGTGTGGTCAGGTTCCTGCATCCCAGACCTGTACCAATACTCCAATTAGTGCCTTGTCAGATCACACGGGATGGGGTTGCAACAAGACTTGCTATGTCTTGGACATGGACCCCAAACTCCATGTTTCATGGGTGTTTATAGATTTTAAGTATCAAAGGGATTTTATTGGGCCCATAGTTACGAGAGGTTAGAAAAATAAGAGGCAAATGTATAGAAATGTACAGGATTCTGAGGGGCCTTGACAGGTAAATGCTGTGAGAATGTTTCTACGTGTGGGGGAATCCAAACTAGAAGGCTTGTCAAAAAACAAACTAATGGAGGCACTTAACTGGTCAAGCAGCATCTGTGGGGGCAGGAGACTCGTTGACATTTCCAATCAAGACCCTGCACCTGGATTGACCCACTGAATTCCTCCAGTCATTTGTGTTTTTTTTGCTCCAGAGTACGGCATCTGTAGTCTCGTGCCTCAGCTGAGAAGCTTAGACAGGAAGCTGTGGCCAAGACCAGATCTGCTGCAATCTTATTAAATTGTCACACGGATTTTAGGAACTGTAACACTGCTTTTATTTCGCATGATTTGACGTCTGACTTTTATCTGGGTTAAACCATTGTTAGATGTAAAAAGTAATGGGCCTGCATTTAAGACTTTGTCATCAAAACATTGTAACAAGTCATTTCCCATTTCCTCCACTCATCAAAAAATTCCCCGTTCTATGTTAGGAGACTGCATTGACGAATCACAGTAAGTAAAATGGATCTATTAAACAGTGGGAGAAAGGTTGAAAACCCAGGAATGTAGGTTTTAAAGGACCATGAAAAAACAGAGAGAAAATTAAGTTAAATAAATAATATTGTGGAAGCAAATTTATCATTGACTTTCAAAAGGAAACTGGATGAAGGAGAAAGAAGTGTATTAAGGCTTGGAGAAGGATTAGGAAAGTGGGACTCAATGGATATCCCAAAGGCATAATAGAGCTACTGAGAATAGAAACACCTCCTTCTGTGTCTAATCCACGCTTCTCTGTTTCTTTGAGTCGCTTCATTTAGATATTTATTTTGCTCACTATCCACTTCCCCCAAACCTCCAATAATTCTCCATTGATCTTATTGTGCAACCTTAAATTTAATTTAATTTAATACCTCATCCTCTAACTGATAAATTACCTGAAAAAATGAGTGCTCGGCAAGGTTTATTCTTTCACTGGCTATAAAACAGCTGGTCAATTGCAGCAAAATCACTCACATTTTGAATATTCTGCTATAATAGCAAGACTATTAACAGGTGGATGTTGGGGTTCAAGTCCATAACTCTGTGAAAATGGAAACACAAGTAGATAGAGTGGTATAGAAGGCATATGGTATGCTTGCCATCATTGGTCAAGACATTGAATCCGCAATACATGGTGCAGCTTTATAAGACTTGATTAGGCTACATTTGGAATATTGTGCAGTTCTGGTCAACCCATTACAGGAATGATGTGGAGGCTTTGGAGAGGGTACAGAAGAGGATTACCAGAATGATTAAGGGGTATTAGCGATAAAGAGATGTTTGAACAAACCCGGATTGTTTTGTCTGTAACGGAGAGGAGTCCTGATAGTATATAAACTATGAGAGGCATAGTTAGGGTAGACAGTCAGGCCTTTTTGCCAGAGTGGAAATGCCAAAGACTAGGGGGCATAGTTGTAAGATGAGAGGAGCAAAGTTTAAAGGAGATATGCGGGGCATATTTTTTACACAGAAGGTGGTGGGTGCCTGTGATGTGCTGTCAGGTGTGGTGCTCGAGGCTATTACGATCATGGTGTTCGAGACTTTTAGATAGGCACATGGATATGGAGAGAATTGAGGAAGATTTATCATGTGTAAGCAGATGTAATTACTTTATCATGGCATTATGTTTGGCACAGATATTGTGGGCTGGAGGACTTGTTCCTGTGCTGTACTGTTCTATGTGTAAGAAGGAACTGCAGATGCTGGTTTAATACAATACAATACAACAATACAATACAATTTATTGTCATTTGAGCCTCAGTGAGGCTCTAAAAACATATGCAATTCCGGTCCAATTATCACAGTTATCACAGGCATATCACAGGCATATCGTCCAGGAAATTACACATTAAACTGAAAGCAATCAATAAATTGATCGTGCCGGGCGATTTACGGCCCTGCTCCCGGTCTAAATGTCACAAAGTTGGAGCCCCCGGCGGGCGCTGGAATGTCCCACGGCCATGAAGCCGCGCCGGGCGATGTACCAGATAAACCAAAGGTAGACACAAAAAGCTGGAGTAACTCAGCGGGACAGGCAGCATCTCTGGAGAGAAGGAATGGGTGACGTTTCGGGTCTCGACCCTTCTTCAGAAAGGACTGGAGAAGGGTCTCGACCCGAAAGGTCACCATTTCCTTCTCTCCAGAGATGCTGCCTGTCTCACTGAGTTACTCCAGCTTTTTGTGTTTATCTTCTGTACTGTTCTATGTTCTGTTCTGCAAAGGAATCACCAGAACAGTTCGTTTCATTGCTATGAATTAGAAGATAGGACAATGCAGCTCAAGAACAGGCCCTTCAGCCCATGATGTCTATGCTGAATATGATGCCTACTTAACCAAATACCTTCTGCCTGCATGTGCTCCATATCCTTCCATTCTCTGCATATTAATGTGTCTATCTAAAAGCCTCTCAAATGGCAGAATTCTGGCAGAATTTATTGATTGCTTTCAGTTTAATGTGTAATTTCCTGGACGATATGCCTGTGATAATTGGACCGGAATTGCATATGTTTTTAGAGCCCCACAGCTGCCTACAAGCATTAGGCAGTAAATGGTGTTGGTGGTTTGTGGCTAGAGGAGGGGCAATGCTAATCCTCCTGCAGGAGGTGCCAGGCTGATGTGGGTGGAGGAAAAGTGGTCATAAATTCATAAATACCAGCTAAATGTTTGGTACCTACTGACTATTGTGTGGTCTAAAAGTGCCTGTAAGGAAATCTAAAACCCTGGATTACCCTTCCTGCCTGTGATGCAACAGATTAGTTTACAAGAGACACCAGCAGCAACTGAGGCCAAGAAAGGAAAAAAAAATCAATATTATTTTTTAAAGTAATGCATAAGATCGAAAATGTTTGCTATTCCAGCCCCATCCAATTCCATTATATATATTCCACTGGGACCTTGCTTAATGAGCATAGTAGATTTATTCAAATTCTGGCTTCAATCACCAAAATATTCCAATACATAGTTTCCAAAACACTCCCAGGGAGAACGTTGACATTTTCCTCAGGGTTTTTTTTTCTGAACTTATAGCCAAATCTAATGAGTAATTTTTTCCGAAGTCAGAGGGAGACTTGAAAGCACAAAAGTTGATACAGAGCCTAATTAGGTTGGCAAGAGAGCAGCAGATTGCTCAAACTGGAAAAACAATTGGAAATTAAAAAAATCTGAGGCTCCTTCTTGGTGACAAGTGTTGGCAGTTCTGTGACCGATTCAATTACATTACACTGCAAATTGGTAACCGTGAATATATAGGAACTTTTTAGTTACAGGCAATAAAATAATAGGATGCTTTTTAGTACCCTATTTAGTGCAGTAACCCTCTCACCATATTTCATGGGATTATAAACACGAGTTTTTATAACCTGTATAACGTGGTTATTTGCAATGTTAAACTGTGAAAGAATAGTCGTCATCAAATACTGTTTAGCCAACCACCCTGTTTACAAATGTCAACTGAATGAGGTCAACCTTATTGAACACTGCAATCCTTTCAGTTTCAGTTGTAACATTACCAACGGACCTCTGTGTCTTGAAACAAGCCATTTTTGTTTATTGTTTGTTTATTGATTTCAGAATTTCATTGTCATTTGAGAATTAACTCAGCTCAGAGACGAGATCATTAATCACCCTGCTGATTTGGGAAGAGAGACCCAGAGCCTGGAGTGACCGGTTAACTGGACCGAGAGGCAGGCTTCACTGAGGCGATGGAATATACAGGACCACTTCATTAATAAAACCAACAATTTACAGCAGCTGGTATTTTGTCTTTGCTCCAGTTCTTCGAGACCCAGAGCTTGGGTCCAGTTTTCAGCTCCAGAGTAGTAGCAAATATATATATATGCAAGTAATCTCGAACTCTTAAGGCAGCTTACATATCATGTTGTGTGTTTCCCATGTTCTCTTGACTAAATAAATGTGAAATAAAGTCCGCTGATAGATTTTAAATTTTTTTTCCTTAATAGATCCTCCACCAAAAGCATGCCAGAGCTTTTGATACTAATCTCCTCTGTTTGGACATGAACTCAAAAGCCAACCAAAACACAAACAGAAACTGACAGGAGTCCAAGTGCTCATAATATTTTCCATACTTGACCTGACCCAAAGGTTTTTGTAGAGAAATGGAAAAAAAGACTTGCACATGCCTGGCCATTGATCAAGAACAGAGGGCACAGGCAGTGAGTGAGATGAAGCCAATCAGACAGACTTGGATGAAGTAGTGAGTTTGAGCACCACAGCCCAATATGTTTTATCAGAGTATGCACCCAATCCAACCTGACCCGATCCTCCGCCTGAAACATTAGCTCTGCTTCTCCTTCCACAGATGCGGCCTAACCGGCCGAGTATTTCCAGCATATTCTGTTTTTATACTGATCCTGAACCTTATTTCACTTGGATCGAATAGCCAGACTCTTCTTCCCATAGTTTTGGCAGGTAGATAAGTTCTCACCACTTCTTTCTCTAAACTCTGGCTGTTAACAAAACTTGACTCGAGCCTCCCATTGCTGGTGAGGATGTCACACTAATATTGGACCATGGTAGAAGCTTCCAGAAAGATCAAGTCATTGGGATTTGGATTGGCATTAAGGCCACCAGGCCATTCTTCCAGGCAGTGGTTTGAAGCACCAGGAGGGGCATTCAGTACTGTTGAAACCTCTCATAAACATAAAAGGAGAAGTCACCCATTCACCAAAAGCTTAACAATTAACAGCTTTCAAAGGGACAATGGTGGGGCTGCTTTGCTGAATCACAAACAATCCAAAGCAAGTTATGTCTCCATACTAGATCTTAATCGCAAGAGTAAATTGGAGCATTCAAATGGTTAGTTTCCTCCACTGGGAACTGACAGGGAATCAGTTTTGTAGCCCTGTGTTGGCCCAGGTGAATCTGTAACTGAAATATTCTGTGCAAGAAGGCTTAGAGAGCTATTTAAAGAACTGAATTGATAATATCAAATTCCCTCCCACATCCCAAAGACATGCAGGCTGATAGGTTAATTGGCTGCTGTAACTTGGCCCTGGTGAGGGTGAGGGATGGAATCGAGCGGCACGGTGACGCAGCGGTAGAGTTGCTGCCTTTCAGCGCTTACAGCGCCAGAGACCCGAGTTCGATCCCGACTACGGGTGCTGTCTGTAAAGAGTTTGTCCATTCTCCCTGTGACCGTGTAGGTTTTCTCCGAGATCTTCGGTTTCCTCCCACACTTCAAAGCCATACAGGTTTGTAAGTTAATTGGCTTTGCTTTGTATACTTGGTATAAGTGCAAAAACAATTGTCCCTAGGGTGTGTAGGCTTGTGTTAATGTGCGGGGCATCGCTGGTCAGTGCGAACTCGGTGGGCTGAAGGGCCTGCTTCCGCGCTGTATCTCTAAAACTAAAACTAAAACTAAAATCCTGGGGGGGGAGGGTTGATGAGAACGTGGAGACAATATAGGGGATTAGCATAGGATTATGGTGGGTTCACTGTTGGCATATTGTCGGTGGGCCGAAGAGCCTGTTTCCATGCTTTATGATTCTGTGACTCTAAAAGATGGATGCCCTGCTATCAAATATATCCACAAATAATCTCATGCTTGAAAAATAAGGTCCAGTGATTATCAAGGACTGCATCACAATTTACTATAATGGAAAGATGCATGAAAAACATGCTTTCTGTGAGGAAAAAAAAATCAAGAACCATGTTAATAAATATCACATCAATAAATTTACCGGCATGGAGTAAATAAGAGGAAACTCCGAGAGTAGAGGAATAAGGTTTGACAGAAACATCCATAAAGGAATCAAATGAATGATTGATGGGGAAAATGTTGCGGGGCTTTGAGGGAAAGGTGGGGGAAACGGACCAAATGGACTGCTCTTTCAAGGAAGCAGCAAAGATGTAACAGGCCTAAAGGCTGCTATTTACCTGTCCACTTCTTGAAGGAAGATATTGAATATTAACGTTTTGGGAAAAGGTGCATGTATTTCCCAAAGTTTAGCCCAAGCTACAGTATATCATAGAATGCTAGCCTGGGGCTGATGACAGACTGTGTCTAAAATCCCAAATTATTTGGTACAGATTCTGCTAAATCCACACTTCCTTAAAGCTTTCATTCCTTTTTTCATCACTCTCTGCTCCCATTTGAGATCTGCAAAATATCAGTTTCCCACCTTCTTGCTCATTCTAGCTCGTAACCTTGAAAAAACTGAGAAGATTTCATTTTTACTTTCCTTTAACTCGGTCCAAGTTCCATGTGTAACAAGTTCCAAGTTCTCCCAAGCTGACAGTGACTGCACAAGATAGTTTGACAGACAACACTTAGAGGGTCAAGAGTGTTTAATTGTTAAATGCTCAGGGGACAGAACAATTAAATTCTTACTTGCTGCAGCTTTACAAGCTCATTAATGCAATGACACAATGAATAAATATGTAATAAACAATAATACAATAAATTATCCTTCAGTTCAGTAATCAGAACATGATAGTGGAAGCCAAAGTAAGTAGTGCATCCAATACTGTCCATTGTAGTTCAATGCTGAAGAGAGGTTGTGCAGAGTGGCTTAAGAACCTGATGGGAACAAACCTCTTGATCCTGGCGAGAATGGTCCTCAGGCTCCTGTATCTTCTTCCTAATGATAGCAGTACTATGGTCCACTTTAACAAGGCCTCATCTTTTACACTTCCCCTCAGAAACCTCTGATCTCTGTCTTTTCCCTGATGTTGCTAATTGCTGTCCAGTTATCAAAGCATCCTTGTAATAAAGACTCTTAATTAATCTTCACAATATATCCTAACAGGGATTTTCTCAGCTCTCAATCTTCTATAACTCTTCATCTTTCTTTCCCATTTTCCTGTACACTTCCTCAAAATGTTCATATATTCATATATTCTTTCCACACATTTTTGGATATAAGGTGCCATCTGATTTTCTTTTGTGCTGAAGCAACTTTGTCTGCCACATAATGTGCTTTTTTCTGATCTATTTGGCTTTCCATGGTTATATTGCGCATCGCCATTGGGTTTAAATCCTATTACTCCCTTCCCAACTTCACGGCATAAGTAACCTCATCACAACAGTGAAACTGACGAAAGCAGGGTACCAATCCCTTCTCAAGACCAATTAGAGATGAACAATAAATACTGGCCTCAAAAGATGAATAAGGAAAACATATTTAGACTTTACCAGCTCCTTTGGGGGTCTGCAGTGCACAGGTTGGCTGGTTCCTCTATTACAGTAGCAATTCAAATTAAAAAGTACTTCATTGACTGCAAAGTGCTTTGGGATGTCCTGAGGTTACTAGAAACACTATATAAATACAATTCATCCTTTTTTGAAAGAGGCTTTATGGGATGGGAGATAATTGGCTCAGCATGTGCCAAAGTAATCCAATCCCCTCTTTGAAGTCATATTTTTCTGTCCCTGTTTTCAGATCTTAAATTGACAAAATGAGGCTGTTTGGGAACCAGCACCATCAAATAATTTGTCACAGAGTTTTCAAGTAATACAAGCCTGCAAGTCTGAAACTGCAGAGCAGCACTGCTGTAGTTCACCACTGGTGCTGGGAATGTAACAAATGTGCTCTCAATTATTTTTGTCAGGACATTAAAACAATGGCTCAATAGACAATAGGCAATAGACAATAGACAATAGGTGCAGGAGTAGGCCATTCGGCCTTCGAGCCAGCATTGCCATTCAATGTGATCATGGCTGATCATCCCCAATCAGCACCCCGTTCCTGCCTTCTCCCCATATCCCCTGCCTCCGCTATCTTTAAGAGCCCTATCTAGCTCTCTCTTGAAAGTATTCAGAGAACCTGCCTCAAATTGCCCTCTGAGGCAGAGAATTCCACAACTCTCTGTGTGAAAAAGTGTTTCCTCGTCTCCGTTCTAAATGGCTTACCCCTTATTCTTAAACTGCGGCCCCTGGTTCTGGATATCGGGAACATGTTTCCTGCCTCTAGCGTGTCCAAACCCTTAATAATCTTATATGTTTCAATAAGATCCCCTCTCATCCTTCTAAACTCCAGAGTGTACAAGCCCAGCCGCTCCATTCTCTCAGCATATGCTCACTACCTTCTCAGACCTAACGTGCTTGCCAATGACAGGTATCCCCAATCCTGGCAAATTATTATGTCGTCTGCAGATCTTGGATTAATTACCTCATCAATTATTAGAGGTTTAAGCTACTTTCATCCACTTTAACTGTTGGAGGTAAACCTAATTTATGAATAAAATCACGCAGACGTTGTAGGTCGTTGAGAAGTGGATAAGGAAAACCAGGACTATAGAAATAAAAATGTGGTATAAACTAATTTACACCAAGAAAATGTTCCAGTTACAGCAATGGAGCAAGTATTTGTGCAACAGATACACTTTAACCACGCACACACATGTACATGCATGTGCATGCATACACATGCCTACACACAAGCACAACTCCCAATCCTGTTTCTGTTCCATCCCTATGATCTCTCTCAAGACCTTGGCTCATTTAGTATTAATAATAATACCTTATTACAGGGTAAATATAATGGCAACTAAATATAATGGCCAAATATAATGGGTCTGATGAAGGGTCTTGACCCGAAACATCATCTATTCCTTTTCTCCAGAGAGGCTACATGACCCCCTGAGCTACTCCAACATTTTGTGTCTATCTTCGATCGCGACTCATGTTACATTTACAGTGTTACATGCAAATTTGCCATCAGTGTTGCCCTGCTCCTTTGTTCAATCGTTGCCAATAACCATGGCATTGAAATTGTGGCTATGATATAACCTGGGGTACATGCTCATTCATTACCTACTGAAGACACCTGAAACAAGGCTGGAAATGCAAGAGACTGCAGATCATGGAATCTTGAGCCCCAAAAAAAAGACTGGATGAGCTCAATTAGTCAAGCAGCATCAATGGAAGGAAATGCACAGACGATGATTCTGGTTGAGACTGTTCTTCAGTCGAAAGAAGGGTTTCGACCCGAAACATAGTCTGTCTATAAATATAGTCTAAAGTTTAATGGAGATGTGCAGGGCAAGTTCTTCACACAGAGAGTTGGTGGGGGCCTGGAACACATTGCAAGGGATGGTGGTGGAGAAAGATACAATAGTGATTTTTAAGCAGGTTTTAAATGGGCACATAGATATGCACGGAATGGAGGGATATGGATCCCATCAAGTGTGGGTAGCGGAGGTTAGTTTAACTTTGCATCATGTTCAGCGTGACATTGAAGCCCAATGAGGCCTGGTCCTGTGCTCCACTATTCTATGTTCTATATTCCAGCGTACCTTCACTGCAGGCACCAACGTCTTCACCAACATGGCGTACAACATGATTTATGTCAGAAGCGGAGGACTCACTGCTGACACCATTCACAGGGGCTGCGGAGCGTTTTTGAAATTGGGGGGGCTGAGCGATCACTGATCACTGCCCTTGGGGGTACCCGGTGAGGGAGTGGAGTGACCGAGCAACCCCCTCCCACGGATGAGACTTTTTGAAATTTGATGTTTTAAAATCATGTTTCAGTGCATTGTAGAAATAGGATTTCATTTTTTTAGTTTGAAGTATTTTTAAGATAATGTAGGGCCTACATGAGAGATAGCAGGTGATTATTATTTTTGTTATTGCTCGACTTCCAAAAACTGGGGGATAAAAATCAGGCCATCCCCCACCTCAAAAAGTGGGGGGATATATTCCCCCCCCCCCCCCCGGATCGACGCCACAGTACAGAAAAATTGACAAAAAAACATTAAAATGTGATATAATTTCAAGTGCTTTTTTTTTGTTTGTTGTTGGGAAAATGGACAAGAAATAATCATAACATTTCCTGATTTTGCAAAGTCATACAAATTATGGTTCGCTTGGGGAAAAAATCAGAGTATTTTGAAAGTATGACGTATATTTCATTTTGATTTGAATTTAGAATTTAGAATCATCAAACCATGACATTAATAAAGGGGGTATATGTTTATGGAAATGTTACTTTTTTAAAAGTAAGACTTTAAAGAAATGTAAAATGCATTAGAAAAATACATTTCAATGCACTGAGTGTCTTGCCCAGAGAAGGTGAATCGAGGACCAGACGACAGATGGCACAATGGGCTAAGTGTTCGGCTGGCGATCGGAAGGTAGCCGGTTCGAATCCCGCTTGGAGTGCATACTGTCGTTGTGTCCTTGGGCAAGACACTTCACCCACCTTTGCCTGTGTGTGAATGTGTGTGAATGTGTGTGAGTGATTGGTGGTGGTCGGAGGGGCCGTAGGCGCAGATTGGCAGCCACGCTTCTGTCAGTCTGCCCCAGGGCAGCTGTGGCTACAGAAGTAGCTCACCACCACCGAGTATGACTGAGGAGTGAATGAATAATGCGATGTAAAGCGCCTTGAGTATTAGAAAGGCGCTATATAAATCCCATCCATTATTATTATTATTAGATTTAAGGTGAAGGGAAAAAGATTTCATAGGAATCTGGGGGATAACCTTTTTCCACACAAATTGTGGTGGGTGTATTGAACGAGCTGCCAGAGGAGATAGTTGAGGCAGGGACTATCCCAACATTTAAGAAACAGTTAGACTGATACATGGATAGGACAGATTTGGAGGGATATGGACCAAATGCAGATAGTGTAGCTGGGACATGTTGGCTGGTGTGGGCAAGTTGGGCCGAAGGGCCTGTTTTCACACTGTATTACTCTATGAGTACATTATACCTCCACCATGCATGAATGCTTCAAAATTAAGTAGTCGAGTTTTATTGCCATATACTCAAGCATAGAAACATCGAAAATAGGTGCAGGAATAGGCCATCGGCCTTTCAAGCCAGCGCTGTCATTCAATATGATCATGGCTGTTCATTTAAAATCAGTACCCTTTCCTGTTTTTTCCCAATATCCCTTGATTTCGCTAACCCCAAGAACTAAATGTAACTCTCTCTTGAAAACATCAAGTGAATTGGCCTCCACTGCCTTCTGTGGCAGAGAATTCCACAGATTCACAACTCTCTGGGTGAAGAAAGTTTGTCCTCATCTCAGAACTAAATGGCCTACCTCTTATTCTTAAACTATGACCCCTGGTTCTGGACTCCCCCAACATCGGGAACATTTTTCCTGCAGTTACAGTAAGTGAAAATCTGGCAGGCAAGCAGGATGCTTTCTCCAACCAACCCCATTTGAAGGCCACTATCTTCCACCACTTCTACCCAGTGTTTGATACCTACTTCCGGCAGCCACTGATTGTCCTCCAGGATGCACCGAGCCGCAGCCTGGTCCATGTCGGTCACCAAGACGAATCCGGCGCAGAGACTCTCACGGCAGCGGCGCAACACTTCCGACGCCTCCGACGGCCCGGGACTCTTGCACTGAAGCTGCTCCATGGCCGGAGCTGCAGCGAGCAATTCGCCAGCCCGGCAAACACTCGCCAGCCCCGGCTCCCGTCCGCATCTGCCCCCGCCTCTGCTTCTGCTTCCATCCCTCCCTCCGCCCCGGCTCTCCAACACCCACGACCAGGTTGACCAGAGCACAGCAGCGCCTCATCCAAAGCCAGAGACATTGAAACATGTCTAGCCAAAAAAGTGGGTGGGCTGCAGCCCCCCCAGCCCCCCCGGTTCCGCAGCCCATGATTCAAAAACTCTAACGGCATTTGGAGAATCCAAGAAAAAGCCACGGCTCCAGTGATCCGGGTTCAATCCTGATCTTGAGTGCTGTCTGTGTAGATAGGCACATGGAAGTGCAGGGAATAGAGGGATAAGGATCATGTACAGGCAGAAGAGATCAGTTTAACTTGGCATCATGTTCAGCACAAACATTATTGGCTGAAGGGCCCGTTCCTCATGCTGTACTGTTCTACGTTCTATGTTCTATGTACTTCAGTCTAATTCATTAATGAGCCTTACTGTTGCTTCCCCTTCCACTATTGTCAATGAAGCTGCTGCACTGGTCAAGATGGAGTCAAGCATGGAAACAGACCCTTCAGCTGAACTCTTAATGCCAACCAAGGTGACTATCTACACTGGTCCCACTTGCCTGCATTTGACCCATGTTTCTCTCAGCCTTTTCTATCTATGAATCTATGCAAATGTCTTTTAAACTTTGTAATTGTACCAACCTCTATCACTGCCTCTGGTAGCTCTATCCATATGCCCATCACTCTCTGTGTGAAAAATCTGCTCCTCGGATCACATTCAAATATTTTCCCTCATCTTAACGTGCCCTCTGATTTTAGACTCCCCCTGCCTGTGAAAATTACTGTGATTATCTACCCTATCTATGTCTCTTGTGAATTTATATATCCCTGTACGGTCACCCCTCAACCTCCTGTGCTCCAGGAATAACAGTCCCAACATCCACTCTCTCCTTAAAACTCAAGGCCTCCATTCCCAGTTGGATCCATTTGAAATGTGTAGAACGGAATTGCAGATGCTGGTTTAAATCGAAGATAGACACAATAAACCCTAACCAGTCTGAAGAAGGGTCTCGACCCGAAATGTCACCCAATCCTTCTCTCCAGTGATGCTGCCTGTCCTGCTGAGTTACTCCAGCTTTTTGTATCTATCTTTGGATCCATTTGAATCTTTTCTGCATCCTCTCTAGCTTAATCACATTGTTCCTCTAGTGTGGGGATTAGAATTGCACACAGTACTTCAAATGCAGTCTCACCAACACCACATACAGCTAGAATATGACATCCCAACTCCTATGCTCAGTGCACTGATGGACACATGACTTCTTCACCATCCTGTATATCTGTGTCACCGCTTTCAGAGATGAATATACATCAGCTATATGGTTATTTTGGGCATAAAAGCTGATAGATCTAGGATCTATTACAGTGTGGCTTTTTAGTTGTGACACAATTTTTGGAGTGAAATAAATATGCCTCCATCTAGTGGCAAATCATCAGCCTTTTATTTGGAAATATAATAATCATTTGATGACCGATTAGCAGAAGAGGTCTTCACACTACGATCAACTCCCCTCTCACCAGCGAAAACCTAGCTAACTTGGTGTGCTTCCAGGACAATAGGATATCATGGGCCCAGAATATTCTTGGAACTATAATTTTGCTAGAGGTTCACAAAACAAAACAAAGAACAGGAAGAAGGGCCTCGACCCAAAACGTCATTCCTTCTCTCCAGTGATGCTGCTTGTCCCGCTGAGTTACTCCAGCATTTTGTGTCTACCTTCGATTTAAATCAGCATCTGCAGTTCTTTCCTACACATTTTGTCCACTCCACTGCAAAATCCCCATAAGGTATGTCTACTTTGAAGAAGTTCTCCTCCTCTCTACAATGAGAGTAGAGCAACATCCTCTCTCATTGCTCCCCCTCCAAGGAACGAGGCTCACCCCGGAACGTCACCCATTCCTTCTCTCCAGAGCTGCTGCCTGTCCCGCTGAATTACTCCATCATTTTGTGACTAACCAAAACACAGAACAATCCTTGTTGTGGCATTCCCAGGGAAATTTTACAAGCAGGAAAAAATCTAGGGCAATTCATGGTCATTGCATTCTCATTGACAGGGGAAATGTTCTTCAAAATCAACGTCACACAAATGAAGACGAGGGGGTGGAGAAGGGAAAGACCACGTTAAGGCTGTGTGATGACGATAGAAGTAATTTACAGCAAATTTACAGCATTAATTGTTTCTGACTGAAGTCATAGAGAGTCATAGAGTGATACAGCAGGAAACAGGCTGTTCGACCCAATTTGTCCATGCCGTCCAACAATGCCCCTTCTACACCTGTCCCAACAACCTGCTCATATTTGGCTCATATCCCATTAAACCTATCCCGTCCATGTACCTGTCTAAATATCTCTTAAACGTTACAATAGTACCTGCCTCAACTACCTTCTCTGGCAGCTCATTCCAGCCACCCACCACCCATTGTATAAAAAAGTTACCCCCCAGTTTCCTATGAAATCTTTCCCCCTCACCTTAAACCTATGTTATTTGTTGTTTGATTCTCCCAATCTGGGTAAATGTCTCTGTGCGTTAACCCTATCTTTTCCTCTCAAGGGATTCTAAGCAAAAGGATGCAACATAATGTTCAAGTGCAGGTGGTTTATCCACTGTAATTTAAATAAATTAGCTTTTTGAAGTTATTAAAAACAAACAACACAAAATAATTTAACAATATTTAAATAATAATAATAATAATAATAATAATACTAATAATAATTTGTTTATAGGGACAGTGCATATTAATGAACATTTGCATGTAAATATGCGAGATTGTAGCCAATCAGTAGCTAATTTCCGTAACTAGTCCCTAGTCTCTAGTAAATTGTCTCTAGTCTCTAGTCCCTAGTCTCTAGTAAAATGCATTTAATTAACCCAATTAAGACAGAAAAATGTAAATTATCTGACATCTCTCCCTCACAGCCATTCCTCTCCATTGAATTGAATGGAGTCGTTGGACTGCATCAAGTCTGACTTTGGCATGGGCCCAACATTACAAAGTGCAGATATAATGAAATGATTCTGACATTTTGCAAAATAATAATGAAGAAACACAGTAGTTGGATCTAGCTAAGATTCAAGGGCTTCACTTATTCATAGGAACACGATCTCAATGGCCTTATGGATGAAGTTGCTACTTCAAGGGTAGCTGATTAGAGGTTCATGGAGAGTACACATCTTCCTGTTCTGCTTTTCAAACCCATGATAACCCAACTTTACTAAACATCTGCTATATTACTAGTTAACCATAATGAGTGTGGTACTCAATCGTTTCTCTTTCGCTACAGCTAAAACTATCCCCGTTACACACACTTTTCTTGCTCTCCTCTCTTTCTTTCCTGTACAGTATTTGGATGCTGGTCAGTTACCAATTACTTGCTTTGAGAACATTGTACATATTCCTATCCAAGTCTTCTACATCCAGCCATACAGTTAGAGTGTATCGGATCTTTCAGAAGACACACAATGTGCTTTGGTTTATGTTGAAAGACTTAGTGGGGTGATTTTAATTTTTACACAGCAGTAACAGTGGAAATCCTTGTTGGTATAAAGTAGCCATCAGCTGTTTCATGACTTCATGCTGGTTGATCTTAATTCAAAGCAGAGATATAACAGAACATACAGTACGTGTATTCCTTGCATTCATGGCATAAAAAATCAAAAGCCTTATCGGATAAGCTTCCGGTTGGCATGGGAGTGTGTAAAACTGAAGAGGTGCAGATGGCTGAAATAGGTAAAGAGGTATAAATGACTGTGCAGAAACACCCCCTTTAACAGTATTTGGCACTGCAGTATTGAATAAATCCAAGGTACACAAAATTGCTGGGGAAACTCAGCGGGTGCAGCAGCATCTATGGAGCGAAGGAAATAGGCGACGTTTCGGGCCGAAACCCTTCTTCAGACTGATGATCCCAGTTGGTAACGTTCAAATGCAGACTTGGTGTCCTGAAATAATGAATGAGGCCAACCTATTCCTAGCTATGTACATGTGTATTGTATTCCTGCTTAACTATAGGATTTATGATACAGAAAAAACTCAGTGTAGAGGATTGACTTGAAGGGAAAGACCTTTGTGCTATCAGCATGTGGATATCTACCTGTAACGTTTCCATTCCCCCTCCCCTAGTATAACCCCAAATGGTGCTAAGCTAGGAGGACAAATGTAACCCATGTGGCCCAGGTTCAAAGAAAGCCTAAGATGTTGGGACAAACTGGATGGATGTGAATCCAGACTACAGTATACTAATGGCTGGATCTCACTGAGTGGTTGTGTGGAAGTCAAATTATGAATGAGGATCAAAACTATTGTACTAGGCTCAGTCATCACCAACATAGCTTTCATGCGCTAGATCCAATTTTATCTTTGTTTCAGGCTGAAAGGATGGAAGTCAAGTAAAGATACAGGCAAGAAATGTTGAGGCTGCCAGGATCTCCATGTAATGGCAATGTTACTTAGATGAAGCTATGAGCAGAATACAATGGATGAGAGTTAATGTCCAAGTGCAGGTGGTTTATCCACTGTAATTATAATACACTTTCTGAAGTTATTAAAAACAAACACAAACGGATGAAAGCATTTAATGGTATTTAAATGCATTTAATTAACTCAATTACAGTGTATTCAGAAAGTATTCAGACCCCTTCACTTTTTCCACATTTTGTTACAGTACGTTACAGCCTTATTCTAAAATGGATTAAATTCTTTTTTTTTTATCATCAATCTATACACAATACCCCATAATAAAAAAGCGAAAATAGGTGTTTAGAAATTTTTGCAACATAATTAAAAAGAAATAACTGAAATATCACATTTACATAAGTTTTCAGACCCTTCACTCAGTACCTTGTTGAGGCACCTTTGTCAGCGATTACAGCCTCAAGTATTCTAGGGTATGATGCAACAAGCTTGGCATACCAGTATTAGGTAATTTCTCCCATTCTTCTCTGCAGATCCTCTCAAGCTCTGTCAGGTTGGATGGGGAGCGTCGATGCACAGCTATTTTCAGGTCGCTCCAGAGATATTCGATCGGGTTTAAGTCCGGACTCTGGCTGGGACACTCAAGGACATTCACAGACTTGTCACAAAGCCATTCCTGCTTTGTCTAGGATGTGTGCTTAGGGTCGTTGTCCTGTTGGAAGGTGAATCTCTGCCCCAGTCTGTCCTGAACGTTGAAGCAGGTTTTCATCAAGGATCTCTCTGTTCATTCACCTTTCCCTCGATCTTGACTAGTCTCCTAATTCCTGCCGTTGAAAAACATCCCCACAGCATGATGCTGTTACCACCATGCTTATGGTATGGTATTGGCCAGGTGATGAGTGGTGCCTGGTTTCCTCCAGGTGTGACACTTAGCATTCAGGCCAAAGAGTTCAATCTTGGTTTCATCAGACCAGAGAATCTTGTTTCTCATGCCTTTTGGCAAACTCCAAGTGGGCTGTCATGTGCCCTTTACTGAGGAGTAGCTTCCGCTGGCTACTCTACCATAAAGGCCTGACTGGTGGAGTGCTGCAGATATAGTTGTCCTTTTGGAAGGTTCTCCCATCTCCACAGAGAAACTCTGGACCTCCGTCAGAGTGACCATCGGGTTCATGGCCGCCTCTCTGACCAAGGCCCTTCTCCCCCGATTGCTCAGTTTGGCCGAGCGGACAGCTCTATGAGGCGTCCTGGTGGTTTCAAAGTTCCTCCATTTAAGAATGACGGAGGCCACTGTGCTGTTCAGGACCTGCAATGCTGCAGAAATTGTATTATACCCTTCCCCAGATCTGTGTCTCGACACAATCCTGTCTCTGAGGTTTACGGACAATTCCTTCATCTTCATTTCTTGGTTTTTGCTCTGACATGCACTGTCAACCTTATATAGACAGGTGTGTGCCTTTCCAAATCATGTACAATCAATTTAATTTACCACTTGTAGACTCCAATCAAGTTGTAGAAACATCTTAAGGATAATCAATGGAAACAGGATGAACTTAAGCTCAATTTTGAGTGTCATAGCAAAGGGTCTGAATACTTATGTAAATGTGATATTTCAGTTATTTCTTTTTAATTACTTTGCAAACATTTCTAAATACCTGTTTTTGCGTTTTTATTATGGGGTATTGTGTGTAGATTGATGATAAAAAAATAAATTTAATCCATTTTAGAATGAGGCTGTAATGTAACAAAATGTGGAAAAAGTGAAGGGGTTTGAATACTTTTGAATGCACTGTATGCCAGAAAAATGTAAATCATCTGACCTCTCTCCCTCATAACCATTCCTCTCCATTGAATTGAATGGAGTCATTGGACCCTCATCAGATCTGACGGCACACGCCTAGCAGGCAGGTTCCCCAATATTGCTGGGAAAGTGCAGACAAGCTTTCACCCACCCTGGCCATGTGGAGGCAAATTCACTCGGATCTGCTGGTATTTCGAGAAAATTTCAGGCAATATGTATTTTCCATTTTGTCTATAATGCAGACTGTGTACATAATATACATTGTGCCTCCCCTCACCCCATTGAATGAAAGATGTGTTCATTCCTAGCATAACCATTCCTTCTCCATAATGCTTTGACAAGACTGATATTATCACATAAATGCTCTTTCAATGGTTCTTCGATGTCGTTAAATGCCCTTTCAATAGTTCTTCATTGCCCTCTTTTGATGTGCTTTCATTAAGTTGTGGTTCAACATTGAAATCTTGGCCCTGAATTTCTCCCAGTGTGGCTTAGGTTTCAGTGAATAAGGTTGAAAGTGGCCGGTGGCCTTGTCTCAGCAGTAATCTCCCGCTTTGGCTCACATGTAAATGTTTGTTTGATTGTGCCGTGCGCCTCCGCGAGTTCCTCATCTCAGGAACATTCCAGCAGAAAGAAAGATGGGAATTTAAACGTGGAAAAGTATGTGTTATCAAGTGCATGCATACAGAACCATGTTTCCTTTACACCAGTATTGAGATGGACCATGTCCCAGTTTCCCCAACAGTTCAAACCTTCCTGAATACACTTTACAAGGACTTCTTTCTGTAGCTTTCAGAATTGTCCACTATTCTTCAGGTGAAGAAAAATCAGTGATTTATCAATTTTGACCTTGATTCTTAAACATATACAGAAATGGGCTGGTGAGCTGGCAGTTGACTCACGGCTATTCCTTGAAATTCCATTTCAAGCAGGGTGCAAGGCCACCAAATTCAAGTGCAGTTTCTTACCACTTCAAGCAGGGTGCAAGGCCACTAAAGACAGCGAGTCGTGACCTCTCCCTCCTCCATCTTGCAGAGACTGAGCCACGCCCACACGTCTGGATATTATAGCCCCTCCCCCTCCCATCAGAAGGGGCGTGGCCTTCATGGCGTGATTGACAGGAGAGAGAATCTCAACATTTTTTAAACACTAATCATTCTTTTATTTTTAATCGATGGGACAAATCTTTGGCACCTGATGAGCGGAGGGGGACTCTAAGTAAGATGGCCATAAATCACAGCCATACATGGTAGCGTTTTGTCTAAAATCAATATAAAGCGCAAATAGGAAGTGGTCAAGATTAGACTTTTAATTATATAGAAGGCAAGGCAACTTTAATTAGGCAAGGCAACTTTAACTAGGCAAGGCAAGTTTAATTAAGCAAGGCAACTTTAATTAGGCAAGGAAACTTTAATTAGGCAAGGCAACTTTAATGAGGCAACACAGCTTTAGCATTTCCAAACCAAAGGCAACACAGCTTTAGCATTTCCAAACCAAAGGCAACACAGCTTTAGCATTTCCAAACTATATTTTCAAGCCACATTAAGGGCACTGACATCTCAGTAAAACCACTCACAGTTTAGTAGACATGTGTTCAGTGTTATTCACAGCTCAGACTGAGAGACGTGACCCTCTCGCTCCCCCATCTTGCAGGGACTGACTGAAGCACTCAATACCTCTGGGATTTATAGTCCCTCGGGAAGGGGCGTGGCCTTCAGGAGAGAGAATCTCAACATTTTTTAAACATTAATAACTCTTTTATTTTTCATCCATGGGAAAAATCCTCTTGTCCTGCACAGCGGAAGGGGACTGAGTAAGATGGCCCAAAATCACAGCCGTAAGTGGCAGCGTTTTTTCTAAAATCAATATACAGAACAACAGGAAGTGGTCAAGATCAGACTTTTAGTAATATAGATACAATACAATAATAGAATACAATACAATACAATAATACTTTACAAGTCTTGCAACATATGAGGAATTTCATTTGCCAAGTCAGTCATACAAATAAAAAGCAACAGAACACACAAAATACATTTTAACATAAACATCCACCACAGTGACTCCTCCACATTGCTCACTGTGCTGGAAGGTGAAAAAAATTTCAATCTCTTCCCTTCTTTGTTCTCCTGCGGTCGGGGGCCTCAAGCCTTCCGTTGACAGGCCAATCTTACTCCCGTAGCCGGCGGTCTGGCCCTCCGCGTCGGGTGGATCAGTTACTGCATCGGGGGAAATCTCAGCTCCCTGCCCCGAGTGATCTGACCCCGGCTTGGGGTTTGTCGAACCTTCTGCATCGTTGGAGCTCTTGACATATATGAGCTCCTGACATACTGCGAGCTCACGATGGTAAAGTCTGCAGGCCACAGTTGGAGCAATCCCAGGCAGGGATTGGCTCCGATGGTGAGTCCACGCCCCGCCGTGGGGCTCAAAGTCAGTTCCGAAGGAGGCCTCCAGCTCCATGATGTTTGGCCACAGAGCGACCGGAGATACAAACCGGAAAACAATCGCATCTCCGGCAGGGTAAGAGATTGAAAAAAAAGTTTTCCTCGACCCCCTCCCCCTACCCCACATAAAACAAACCAGAGAACATTAACACAAACTTTTAAAACACACTAAAAATAACAAAAGAAAGACGAAAAAACAGACAGACTGTTGGCGAGGCAGCCAACCGTGCGGCGCCGCTGGTGGTAACAAATGAGTCTCCCCTCCGATGTTCCAGAGAAAACAATCAAAGTCTATCCAACCCTCTCCCTGTAGCTGAAACCCCCTAATCCTGGTAGCATTCTGGTAAAACTCCTCTGCACAGTCTCCAAAGTTTCCACATCTTTCCTTTAATGGAGCGACCAGAACTGCACGTAATACTCCAAATGCGGCCTAACCAGTGCGGTCTTCCTTTTTTTCCTTTATTTTTTATTGCTGTTTTTATATAACTTGGACTGCCTGCCCTCAGACCAAACAGGAATTGAGGGCCTCGACAAAGAGGTCTCTCTGCTCATCCACACCAGAAACCATGATATCTTGCTGTTATTAGTGGGGTCCCATGAAGATGTAAAATAACACCTGGAAAATGTGCTAAATGTCATCCAGAGGGGAATGCCACTTTAAGGAAGGGCTAAGCTGTTTGCAGATCTCCCACGGACAATGCGATTTCCTTCTTTGTGTGAGCTGCAGACCCCATCAGAGAGTTTGTGGATAGCACATGGGTTTTATATGGAGCAGGAAGTTAGCAGAGCTGTTTGCATTCCGCATGATAGACTCCACAGATGACTTCAGTGCATATTTCAAACTGGTGAAAATCTGGGGAAGTAATTAACACCAGGCATCTCAGAATACCAATCGTTTATTAAAATCTAATTCGACATTGCCAGCATTCTCAAGGCTCTGGGGTAATTTAAAAATCTTTTCATGTGGCTTTTGCCAAAGGCATCTGTTGTATCAGCAGAATTTCTTTTGATGATGCATTTACCGGATGATATTGGAGCAGTTCAGAAAAAGAGGGGGAAAAAAGGGAATGATTTCAGGTATGACAAAATACTAAAATAACTCAATTTCTGTCAGGAATTTTTAGTTAAATAGGAACTTAAAGCAACAGCAATCTGCGGTCTTTCCCCCCAGTATTCAGTGCCGTCGAGACATCGGGATGATTAAATCTGTCTGGATCGTGCAATAACTGCGGAGAAGTTAACGTGATGCTCTCCTGACCTTACGAAGCAGAGGAGCATTAGCGTTTCCCAGAAACGATACTGAGTAACCCAGTAGCACAGGCCAAATAGTTAAGAATATGATTTCACTGTAGACAGCAATAAATCTCCTGGCTCAGTAAAACTTCAAAAGCCCAATACTGATCAGCCGACTGTTTCTTCTTTTAGGTGTGAGGAAGGTAATCTGAAGTTTCACAAGTGGCCCACAATCTCCAACTGGTGCTAGCAGCACTTTGTCCCCAGTACTTCATGGTGCTCTTGCCCTTCAGTGTCCCTTCAAGCCCTAACCATATTTTCAGCTTGCTATTTTCGGAAACCTTGCTATTTCCACATGCTGGCACTTGATGGAGGATGCTGGCTTGCAGTCTGTTACTGAGCTTTCCCAATTCATGGGAACCATGTAGGATGGTCATCCTTTAGAGGTCAGACACTTTATCTTTCCTGTTATAGAGTCACAGAAGCCACGGAGCCATAGAATGAACCAGCACGGAAACTTGCCCTTCAACTTATTTAGCGCTGACCATGAACCCATCCTATCCTAACCCATTTTATTCTCTCCCCTGTACAATTACCTCCCTCCCCACCCAATACTCTACCATTCATCTATGCATGAGGCATGATTTTCCACTGACCAATTAATCCACTGAGGACAGAGCCTACATGGTCACATGAAGAAGTGCATACTCCACACAGACAATGCCAGAGGTCAGGACCAAACAGGGGTCATTTGGGACTGTGAAAGAGCAACTCTATCCACTGTGTCACAGGGCGGCCCTAGTTCTCGTTCCCATTACTGTTGGAGGTTTGGTATTTGGTAGCCTATTCACGCAAACTAACTGTTGAGAGTTTGGGAGGACCAGCTTGCAAGCCCCTGTGGGTGAAGCTATGAGCTGCCAACTCACCCACTGCATTGCAGTGCCATCTCAACTGGCAACTTCACCCACTTGTCATTTTGTTTTGATACGTGCAATGAACACCCTGCTATTTTCCCATTTATTTTCCATAAGAAGGATTGGAAAGGATGGTTTAAGAGTTTCTGACATATGTAAAGAAAAGCATGCTGGACAATCATCTACTGAGTTAGACTCCAGTAGATGATAGTCTCTCCTTTCATTCTTCCTACTGAAGTGCTTTGCAAATGAATCTCAAATTGCCAAGCTTTTTCCCACTCATTCAACTTATCTATATCCTCTGACAGAGTACAAATATCATCATCACAATCCCACCTATTTCCATACCGCATGTACATTTGGCTACCTTAAGGGCTTGTCTCACTTGGCGATTTATTAGGCGACTGCCAGCGACTGTTATAGTTGTAGCAGGTAGCAGAAAAACCGGCGACTGAACTAATTGGCCTGTCACACTTTGGCGATTTTTTAGGGGACTGCCGGCGACTACGACAATGGAATTCACCAAAATCAGCACCGGCGACACCCATGTCATCCTGGCGACAACCTATGACAATCTACGACAGCACCTACGTCAGGAGAAGACAAGCTACGACAAGCCCACGGTCGCCGACTGTCGCCGAAAAGTTTTGAACATTTCAAAATCCAGCGGCGACCAGAAAAACGCTACGACTCTTTTGGCGACTGAGGAGACTACTCACGACCATACAAGCGACACCCTGGTGACCGTGTGGTGACAGCCTAGTCTCCGGCAGTCGCCTAAAAAATTAGTCTAGGTGGGACAGGCCCTTTACCCTCTGCCTCCTGCTCTACATCATTAATATAGTTTTGTTTAGTTTAGATATACAACGCGGAAACAGGCCCTTCAGCCCACAGAGTCCGCACAGACCAGCGATCTCCGCACATTGACACTATCCAACATACACTAAGACAATTTAAACACTCAAAGGTGAATTCAAACGCTCTCAACGCCTTCAACGTGACGGATCGTAATGTCAGGACAAAACAAAGGGTTAGTCGTATATTTCACATATAATCTTGCTTCTTGGGATGGCTTTAGTTTAATTTTACGACGCGAAAATGTTATTTAGTCCCCAAACGATTCGGCCATATAAGTTCATGACAGTAAGATTTAAAAATCATGTTATATTGTGAATTCTTGTGTGAATGGGATTAGTTTGTTATTTGGATACTTAGGCTATTTAAAAAATTTAGTCTTTTCTTAAGAAATGGATAGATGTTTAGATCTAGTAATTGAATTTAGAATTTAATTGATTAGATGAATTTAATTGATTTGATGAAACTGATGAATATGAATTTTTTGTTGGGTATTTGCTATTTGTTTTAGCGTTTAACTATCATTTCTACCTTTTTTCTAAAACTGCAAATAATAACTTGTCTCTGTTAATGCCATTCAGTGTTTTTTTTCCTTTACATTTTAGACAGATGTCTCCGAAGAAGAAATGCAAAATTGTCAATCCAAATGCCCAGCAAAAGAGACTGATTTAGACAGCATTCGCAGAGATTATCCGAATTTGTACTAATCCAAATGTGATGATCTACAGGACATTCTTAATGGGAAAGTAGTGGGCAGAAAGGCATGTCATGCGTGGTTTGAAGAGCAAAAACTTGTAGTTTACAATGCCAAAATTGAAAAGTTGAGGAAAAACAAGGTGTACAGAGTTGCTTATTGGTTGCAATCTGAGGAGTATGATGATGCTACTGATTATGATATGCCAATGTACCAGCTAGCAACTGATCTTCTCCATAAAGACTTGGTCTATTGCTAGAAATTGTAATTTATTTATCTATTTGTTACGGACATAATAATACAATAATATTAAAGTTCTGATCTTGAGAATATCACATTTTTGATTTTTCAAGGCAGTCTGGGTGTTTATTACTATTTCCGTTACAACGGTCAATTTTGTAATTAGCTAGAATTAGGTAACTAACTAATTATATGCTTTAATTTCAGGTCATCCAAGTAAGATGTTTCATATTTGTTTCAGAATGCTTCAATCTATACTAACTGAAAATTTCATTCAGTTCTCTTAATTTTTAAGAGATTTATGGGCTTTTGACTGTCCTCGATCACAACCTTTGTGTTGAGTCAATGGAAAAGCAATAGGGAACAAGATGCTAATTTCCGAGTATGAAAATGGCCACAACTTTTTTAATGCTGAAGATATGAAAGTGAATTAGGTATCAAATTAAACCTCTTTTTATGCTTTATCTGATGGGATAAATTGCAGACTTGTCTTTTAAAATCTCAAAATTCTGTAACATTGCTACTTAATGTGCTTGCAATAAATGATTTATTAGCTCTTAATGAAATGAAATGAGTTGTTTGGCCTGCTCTGTGCTTGCAATTGAAATGGAAATGGAAATGAAATGAGTTGTTTGGCCTGCCCTGTGCTTTTGCATGGCTGGCCCCGCCTGCCCTGTGCTTTTGCTTTTGCTTTGCCTTTTTGCCTAACCTCACATGAAATGAAAGCAAATGGATTGTATTGTTGGCTGGCCCCACCTGCCCTGTGCTTTTTCTTTTGCTTTACTTTTGCTTTGCGTGAGCTCACCTGAAATGAAAGCAAATGGATTGTAATGTTGGCTGGCCCCGCCTGCCCTGTGCTTTTGCGTTTGCTTTGCTTTTGCTTTGCTTGACCTCACCTGAAATGAAAGCAAATGGATTGTATTGTTGGCTGGCCCTGCCTGCCCTGTGCTTGACTTGACTTGGTGAGGAGGTGGAATATTGCGTTGGGGGACCAGCCCTCCCGTGTGAACCTGGGACCCAATGAGTCCCACATAGTCTAGTAACATGTTCGCTTGTGCAGATGCTTGCTTTCAAACTTGAACTTTTTCTTTGATTCACATCTCCTTGAAAACGCGACGTGGTAATGGAGAAATGTTTACATATTCAGGTTAAGATTTACTTCATGATTTCAAAAATCCCCTCATCTGTAAATTTAATTCATTATCTCCAGAGCATTTTACTACAATTATTCACCAATCTGACATATTTTTTAAATCTAACGTGCTGAAGCCAGCTGGATGACGTCACAATGCCTTTGCTCCTCACGGCCAGCTGCGTGGTTTTCAACGCGCTGCCTGCTGGGCACTGTTTTCCAGGAGTGACGTCACCACCCCCCCACCCCTCCCACCCCCCTCACCTCCCCCACCCCCAACCCCCCCACCCCATGTTCTTCAAAAGACGCAGAAAGAACGAGCAAGTGGGCTCTGTTCTGCAGATCCCGATGGCCCTTCCATGAGCTTCAGAGCGCTTCCGAGGTCACCCGAGATCACAAGCGCTCACGAGCACTCACGAGCTTCCCGGCTTGCTTTTCAAGAACTTTCTCCTCGCGGCCTGCTACGTGATGTTCCATGCACAGCGATTGAAGTCACCACCGTCCCCGTCCCCTCCCTCCTGCTGCTAACCGACCTTCCGCGCTGCTAACCGCTCCTATCCTGCTCCTCCCCCTCGCTGCTATCGGCTTCAACTCGGGTTTCCAGAGAGATGCAGAGAGTCGGGCCCTGTACTAGAGCTCTCTCTCTCTCTCTCTCTCGCTCTCTCCGCTTTTCACAGCCCGCTAGCTCCCCTCCACCTCTCCCCTTTTCTTCTCCCCCTCCCCTCTCCTCCCTCCCCCTCTCTTCCCATCCCCCTTCTATCCCCCCCTCATTCTCTCCCTCCCCCCTCCCCTCCCTTCTACCCCACCCCCCCCACTCTCCCTCCTCACTCTCCATCCCCACTACCCCCCTCCTCCTCCACCTCCCTCCCCTCTCCCTCCCCTCCACCTCCCTGCCTTTCACCCCCGCCCTTTCCCCCCACTCCCCCCTCCCTCCCCCTCTCACCCCACCACCTCCCCTGTGTGTGTGGGGGGGGGTTTGTGTGTGTGTGTGTCACGCCGTACCCTCTCACCCCCCCCCCCCCCCCCCCACCCCCGTAACCGCGCTTTGAGGGGACGGGGCCCAACAGGTCCCCCTTGGTCTAGTGATATTTAAATCTCAGTCGCAAATAAAAACCAAGCTACATTGTAAACATAAGGAACTGTCCAAAGAGAGGTCCCGACCTGAAATATTGACAATCCATGTCCTCCAGAGATGCTCCCTGACCCGCTGAGTTACTCCAGCACTTTGTGTTCTAAGATATATTATTAATTTCTGGAGATGCCCAAAAAATTATTTGCGCATTTCTTAAGCCCTTCAAATCCTTGCAGATCCACTTTAGGCTATATATATCTGTCAAGCATTTCACACTAAAAACTAATAGTTTTGTACTGAGCATCTGTGACAACACACGGAAGTTGCTCTGATAGCTTTCTTTTGTATCAACATAAAACAATATTGTTTCAATAACTATTTACATTTGCATCGTAGTAAGCATACCAAATCAATTTCCTGTCCATCTTTTTCATCATTTACATAATTTCCTCGTATGTACAAACCCAAATAGTCATAGAAAGCTACACTTTGTACTGTGCATGTGGCAAAAACTGTTCAGGTGTTGAATGTGGAATTATTTCCACATGTCAAGGCAAAATGGAGGTAACAGCCAAATATCAAGAGACATATTGTTATGTTGCTCCTTGGGGAAGTGCAATATATTCTGTACTGAACTTGTGAATGGTAATTAATCCAACAACCAAAAAGTAGTTAAATGAACTCAGTTTAGTTCTTAGGCAGACAAAAATGCTGAAGAAACTCAGCGGGTGAGGCAGCATCTATGGAGGGAAGGAAATTCGATTTTCCAGCATCTGTAGTTCCTTCTTAAACATTCAGTTTAGTTCCTTCTTAATTGCATAATTTCTGCCACAAAAATAAATACACCTGATTCTAATTCCAACCTTGTTTTTTTCTCTGTGCATGGGTAACTGATATGAAGTATTTGTGCAAAGAGATGATGAATTTCAAATTAAACTGCTTGTTTATAACTCAGTAATGAATTTAGAAAGAACACTCTTGGCAATACAACTGAGTGGAGAGGCAGAGGCCAGTAATGTGTAAGTGATTTCAGCTCACTTTGAATAAGGTCTATCAATTTTTGATTTGGAAAATTTTCTCTATTCAATAATGCTGGTAATAGAGTCATCGCCCCATGGCTCTATAGCAACAATGGCCTGCATTTAATAATAATAATAATGGATGGGATTTATATAGCGTCTTTCTAATACTCAAGGCGCTTTACATTCTTTACAAGGCGCCTATCCATGTTCTGGCGGCGGTGGCCTGAGTCCAGGGTTCGGCCGCGGGCCAGCGGCTGCGTCAGCAGGACTGGTGGGCGGCAGCATCGACCACCCCGGGCCGCGGTGTTTGAGCCGCGGGACAGTTGTAACATCGCCCGGGGGGTATCGACTCAGCGCAGAGGGAGAAGAGGAGGGAAGAGACTGCAGACCTAAGACTTTTGCCTCCATCACAGTGAGGAGATGCTGGGTGGACTCACTGTGGTGGATGTTAATATGTGTCTATTGTTGTTTTTTATTGTATTGTATTGTATGTATGACTGCTTCAATTTCGTTCAGACTTCGGTCTGAATGACAATAAAGGCTATCTAATCTAATCTAATCTAATTTAGTATCAACAATGATGCAAACCCACTGACTCCCACAGTCACCTTGGCTACACCTGCTGTTTGCAAATAAACCATCCTCTACTCTCAATTTCTCCATCTCCGCCGCATCCAAGATCAGGCTATCACTCCAGGACATCCGGGATGTCATCTTTCTTTAGTAAAGGTGGTTCTCCCCACTGCTATCATAGATATTTCGGGTCATGAACCTTCTCCAGACTTCAAGTCTGAAGAAGAGTCACAACCCAAACCATCGCCTATCCATGTTCTCCAGAGATGCTGTCCGATCTGACTTACTCCAGCACTTTGAGTTTTTTTTCTCAAAACTCCAGCATCTGCCGTTTCTTGTGTCTATTCTTTTGGGTGGTTGGTGACCTGGCTGATAGAACAGATCGGGCAGCATCTCTGGAGAACATGGATAGGCGATGATTGTTTTACTAAATATTCATAACGGACTGAGAATTTCAAGAATGATTTGTTTCTGGTGCAAAAATGCAAAACAATTTAAATTTGGCGTGCGCATCAAATTTGGTGAAATTCCATCTAAAATACATTGTATATTCCAGTCGATTTGGCCATGGGAGAGGACCCATTCACCAAGGAAAGAGGGCTTCATTATCAACATTACATGTCAACTAGAGGACAATTTAACTCAAAGACGTTGCCTACCCACAAACTTCAATCATTTTTACAGGTCTTTCCTCAACTGCATTGTAGGAAGCATTTCGCAAGTTGCCTCAGCCATTTTAGGCAGGGAATTGGTTTTCTCAGAAACTTTGCTGCGCATTCTGTAGTCATGGGTTTTAGATTAAACATCCTATAAAGGGGACAGAATGGGAGGTGGAGGAGGTGGAAATAAGGATCTCTCTTCAACCAGAGCTATGGAACATATCATTTCCTCAAGGATTTTGCAGGAGATTCCGGCCTAAAGATGTACGGATTGATAGTCATTTCCTTTGAAAACAGAGCTCCAGATATCCTTTCAAACATAAAAGACAAATCATGAAACTTGATTTCATATCACTGTGATATTATTGCACATATACCAATTTTCGGCAAGTTACCATTCAATGATTCAGTTGTGAAACCTATCCCGTTTCCTGAGGGCGATACCTGAGAAACTGGAATACTAATGGCTCTTGGCTGCACTGTGGCATCAACATCACAATGGGACGTTTGTCTCAGGATCTCTATGCCTCAGAACGGCTGTACAGCACTGTGTTCCACACTGCTTGTGTGTGAGGGACCTGGTCCTGATGTCTAAAGGACCAGGTAGTTAGGAGAAGATTGTCAGGAGGTAGAATTCTGGTTGTTCCACCAACACAAGATTTTGGATATGTGCCAAATAAAAAAGCAAAGAACCTTAAACTTGGCACTTTAAGTCAGATCATCCAAGGGCATTGGTCATACGGTTATGTGATAGGAGCAGAATTAGGCCATTCAGCCCATCAAGCCTACTCTGCAATTCAATCATGGCTGATCTATCTCTCCTAACCCCATTCTCCTGCCTTCTTCCCATAACCCCTGACACCATTGCTTCCTTCTTTCTGTACAAGTGTGTCTCCATATCCTGCATATGACTGCAAGCAAGTCATCACCGAACTACGGAATCATACAGCACAGAAACAGACCCTCACAGCCCATTCTGTCTATGCCATGATGCCCATCTACACTAATCCCATTCTCGGGAACTCTCTTCCTTAAAGGGCTGGTGGAAACAGAGTCCATGTACACACATTTTAATGGTCAGAGGTCAGAAGCAAGGGGGTGAAAGGTCACTATGGCTAGGTGGGAACCAAGAGTTAAAGTTACAATCAGATCAGACATAATCGATCAAAATGGTGGACCAGGATCCTGGGGCTAAGTTGCCTCCTCATGCTCATAGGTTGTATCTTCATATTAATTTCTCTGCCGGCCCTGCATGTTATTTTTCTTCATGTGCCTTCGCCATTGGAATCCCGATGGCTACTTCCATCACCCTCAATGCATCTGCCTACTAGATCATCTGCACTCTCTGCATAAAAATATATTTTCCTTCCACCACCCATCACTTATTATCCATGTCTCCTGGTCCCCAGACATCCACTGACACAACAGTAGTGCGCCCACAGCTTCTCTCCGTGCCAGACTGGCAGTGGTGTAACAAGTAGAGGCAGACCAGTCCATGTGGAGTTTGCAACTTCTCCCGTGACCACGTGGGTTTTCTTTGGGTGGTCTGGTGTCCTCCCACATCCCAAAGTCATGCGGGTTGGTAAGTTAATTAGTCTTGCATATTGTACTTAGTGTGCAGGTGAGTGGTAGGATTAGTGTAAATGAGTGGTTGATGGTTGGCAGACTTGGTGGGCCGAAGTGCCTGTTTCGCTCTATTTACCCAATTGAAGCCCTTTCTGATTTGTACGTTATCAAATGTCAACCTTTCCTGTTCAAAACTAAGTCAGCCTAAGTCCATTGGTCCAACAAAAAATGCCTCTGCTGCCAGATCCCTACTTAACACCTGACCTCCCAGCACTGTGTGGGTATCGACTGCAGTAGAGAGCACATGCATAGGAACCACTGGACTGCCGGAGTAGACAGTTCATTGATTGTTGTGATGAGGCCATTAAATTAATTGCAACACCACTTCCTGTTGGACAAATTCCAGGCATTGTTATAAATATCAGACAGATCTCAGTAACATGCATAAAACAATCTGCTGAAGTAACTCAGGCAGCATGTGTAGAAGCAAAGGGATAGTCAACTTTTTGGACGGAGATCCTGTGTCAGAAGACCTGACCATCATGTATGACTGACTTAGCAAATGAAATTCCTCATATGTTGCAAAACATACTTGGCTAATAAAGTATTATTGTGATTGTGATTGTGATTGACCCAAAATAGTGCACAAGAATCCTGTAAGTTGATAACAAGGTGAGATTGGGTAGATAGTCAGAATCCTTTCCCCAGAATGGTAAAATCAAATACCAGGGGGCATAGCTTAAAAGTGAGAGGGGCAAAATATAAAGGACATGCGCTGGGTAGTTTTTTGTGCTGTACTGTTCTATATAAAATGGGGGGGGGGGGGGGGGGGGGAGGGGATCATTTATGCTGCACTGGTGTGAATTATAAGCATTTAGAAAGAAACTCAGTTGAATCTTTCACCATAAGCATATCATTGGTTTTAAAATTAACGTAGCTGTTTTAACAGTGTTCCCTGATGCAGGTTGAAGTGACAAAGCATGTTTTTTAATAATATTTTGAGATTGTTTAGGTTTGCAATCTATCTTCCGGTTTGTGTTGTTTTTAGATTTGCGCAAAAACGGTTCGCGATAGCGCTTGGATTTTTCGCCACCTTACTCACCTTTGTCCTGTGCTGCAAATGCACCAAGTTTTGTTCCGATTGGTGGTATATTTTAAAGGTTATTAAGGTTTAAAAATCTTTAAAATCGCGCTTGCTCAGATTGGTCTCCTCTCCTGTCAGTCACCGCCGGGACGGTGATGCCCCTTCCTGCACCATCCGCTGTCAGTCACCGGCCACAGCCCGCATTCCTGCTGGCACCCACCTCCCTGTCAGCTCCCACCTACCTCCCTGCCAGCTCCCACCTACCTTCCTGCCGGCACCCACCTTGCTGCCGGCACCCACCTTCCTGCCGGCGCGGCCCACTTTCCTGCCGGCACCTACCTCCCTGCCGGTGCGGCAAGCCTGCCTGCCGGCGGGGTGTTCCTGCCGGGGATGCCGAGGCCTGGGCGCTAAGCCTGGCTCTAAGGGCGCTGATGACTGATGCTCCTCTGGGACACGCAAGAACAGAGATGAGCGGCAACTTCGAAATCCTGGGGAAGTGAGGAGGGAGAGTGGTGGGATTGGGTAGGGAGGGAGAGGGAGGGGAAAGTGGGGAGGTGAGGAGGGAGTGTGGAGGAGGAGGGGTGATGGAGGGAGAGGAGGGGGTCGGGAGGGGAGAGGAGTTATGGAGGATGGGGAGGAGTGACTGAGGGTAGTGGAAAGGAGAGGTGAGGGAGGGATTGGGAGGGTAGGAGGAGAGGGAAAGAAGAGGGAGGAGGTGAGGAGGGAGAGTGGGGGAGGAGGGGGAATAGAGGGAGAGGATGGGGAGGTAAGGAGTGCGGAATAGAGGGAGAGGAGGGCAGTGGGGGAGGTCAGAAGGGATATTGGGGGATAGGGGAAGTTGAGGAGTGGGGAGGTGGGGGATAGAGGGATAGGAGGGGTTAGAGAGGGGAGAGGAGTTATGGAGGTAGGGAGGGAGTGACTGAGGGCAGGGGAAAGGAGAGGTGAGGCAATGATTGGGGAGAGGAGGAAGAGGGGAAAGAAGAGGGAGGGTGAATAGCAGGGGGATGGAGTGCTGTGGGATGAGGGGAAATGAGCCGCGCCTGCGCAGTTGGAGCCTACGGGTGAGTGGTGGAATATTGTGTTAGGGGAACGGATTGCATTGGGGGATCATGTGACAGGGACCCAACTGGTCCCATTTAGTCTGGTGAATGTTTAAAATGTTTAATATGACTTGCTGAGCACATAACTCCTTTGAATCTCCTGAGGTATCCCACCTTTGCAGTGAACACTTAAATTTTCCATCCACTTTCTTCCTCTGGGGTGTTGACTAACAAACCAAGATTGTCTGATTGTCTACCCTATCTATGCCTCTCATAATTGTTATACTTCCATCACATTCAATCTCTGACACTTCAGAGAAAACAATCAGTTAATTCAACCTCTCCTTAGAACTAATATCAACTAATCCTCGCAGAATTCTGATAAATCTGTTCTACACCCTCTGAAGAGTCTCCACGTCCTTTCTGTAATGGGGTAACAGGAATCGCACAAAATACTCAATGCATATTCCATATCAAAATCAAGAGAAGGCTGGAGGGTGACTAGTTGCACTTTACTGGGTAGTTTGCATGTGTTAATTATAAGAAAATGCTGAAAATGCTTGTGATCCGTCAGAACCAGATCAATCAAGCCATGGTTGGGACACATCATCTGAATTATTTGTGAATAATTTTGCTTGCAGAGTAGTGCAAAACAGATTTAAAGGGTTATTAAAGATCTTGGACCTGAAAAGTGAACTATTTCTCTCCACAGATGCTGTTTGACCTGCCGAGTGTTTCTTGCTTATATATATCAAATTTCCTGCATATGCATTTTTTAATTTTTTGTTAAAGGATCATTTGTTTATTAAATATTGAAAATGCATGCCCAGTGTGATTTGCCCAACGGAGAACTTGGCCAGGGACAATTTTATTTTGGAAATCCCTCATAAGTGTAAATTTTTAAATGAGTTCACAGAACTTGCCAAACATTTTGCCAAGAAGTGCTCCTGGTTTAGGATGGCAGATTCTCTTCCTGTACTTTAAAAAAATTGGCACAGCAGTGCAGCTGGTCGAGCCACTGCCACACAGTGCAGAGACCTACATTCAGTCCTGATCTTGGGTGCAATCCGGAATTTGCTCGTGCTTCCTGCGACTGTATATATTCCCTCCCACATGCTAAGGACATGTGGATTGATAAGCTAATTGGCCATATTAAACTGCCCCTTGTGTGGAGGTGAGACAGAGAACCGCTGGGCAGTTGATGAGAATGTGGGAGAATGAAATGGTTTAGCGTAGGATAGGTGTAACAATGGGGGCCTGAAGATCTGTGTGAACTCGATAGGCCAAAGAGCCAGTTTTTGTGCTGTATCTCTCTCTGGCTCTATGATCTACAAGAAGACAGAGTATGGTGCAGCATGAGATTTGGGAGAAAATTTGAAAAATGCAGGGAAAAACATCAAGATCCTATAAATTCCTCAGAGAACCATTTGAAAGTCTGGCCAAAAGCAGTATATTATGAAATCTGACATTAACTGAAGGGATGTATTTGGCAAAGCTTTCTAGTTCATTATGACCCTTCATTCACTTGTAAATTCAATAGCTCCCTGTGTCAATGTCACTGGTACAGTTCAGAATCTCTCCTCTCAAATCAAAAGAAACACTTGGGTATGCTTCTCCTTTATACAAGAGAAAGACATGCCGTACATTTATGTAGATGCCTTTCACATTCTCAGGCTTTACACCAAAGCAGTTTTATAGCATACTAGACCAAGGGGTACCCGTTGGGTCCCGTCCCCTCAACGCGCGGTTGCGGTGGTGGGGGCAGCCTTCGGCATCACACATACACTAACCACCCCCCATACACACTTGATATTTTATTAATATTATTAATTCACTCCTTTTACCGCATCCCCTGCCCTATCCACTCACGTATAACCCCCAACTGCGCAGGCGCGGCTAGAAAGGGGGGGTGTAGAGGGAGGGGAGGAGGGGAGGAGGGTAGAGAGGGAGAGGAAGGGGGGGTAGAGAGGGAGGGGGAGGGGGTAGAGATTGAGTGGTGGGGGGGTAGGGGGCGGCGTCACGAGGTAAACCTGTACCGGAATATGTGAAAATGTCACCGTTACCGTTGGGTTTTCGATGGAGATGTCAATCAAAGAAAAAGTTCAAGCAAGCAAACCCACAAGAAACAAACATCCAAGATCAGAGTTTTATAAGTAAAGGGCCTGTCCCACGGGCATGCGACTCAATGCAGCAAGTGCGACCTAAAGGGCCGGTCCCACCAGCATGCGCCTGCATGCGGCAAGCGCGACCTAACGTGGTCGCTTTAGCCATACGGCCTCGCGGGGGCCGGTCCCACTTCGATCGCCGGAGCCGTATGGAGTTGTGCGGAGCTGGTCCCGACATCGCGCGGGGCTCTGAAAAACTGACAGTGTTCAAAAATTCTGCGCGGCAACGGCCCGCCAGCCCGCAGCCGACTTGACGCCATACGTCACGCATGAACTTCCCGCGGACTTCGCTCACACTTCATGTCACTCACTCGACCTCTGCGCGGCCCCCGCTTCTGGTTTGGTCGCGCTTGCCTGTCCCACGGGCATGCTGGTGGGACCGGCCCTTTAGGTCGTGCTTGCCGCATGGAGTCGCATGCCCGTGGGACAGGCCCTTTATATGATATGATGCAAACAATTGTCCATTTAAAGCTAGCACTTTGGCCCAATTTGTCCATGCAGCCAAGTTTCCTGACTGAGCTAGTCCTACTTGCCTGTGCTTGGCCATGATCTCTCTCAATGCCAACCTTAATAAAATTCACTTTTCCATCCCTAAACTTCAAGCACTGCATATTATTTTCATTTCCAACTTCTACCGCGGTAATAACATTTACTGTATACCAGCCATTTTTTTGTGAATTGGTAAAATGCAGGGCATTTGTCAGTAACTTAAACCTTGCACCAGAGCTGAACAAACTCTGCTCAATGCCTTCTGTACATTGCTAACTTGCACTGCCCTACCTAAGATCAGGTCAGTCCATGAAGGTCAGCAAGGAAAGTACACAAGCTGAGCCTTTCTCGAAACATCTACAGTACATTTATAAATACCAGCACTTTGCTTCAAGCCTTTTCTTTTACAGTTCCCCAGAATAGTGATTCTGTGGCATTGACAGAATCCCACCTGCAGGAAGTGATGGAATGCACAGTGCATTGCTAGTTGAACTTGGATCATTAATTCTTAGACCATGCATGCAGATTGTACAGAAAGAAGAGGCAACCTTATTTCTTTTAACATTGGAACAAAATCTTTGTAACTATTTCAGCGTGTAGGAGCCATTCTTGCTTAGGCTCTTTACTGTTAGCAGAATTTATTATTTTGTCTCGATATTTCTTGCAGAATTATTTGTAGGCTTGGGGGTGGGATTTTGACACGGAGATGGGCATGATATACATCGGATTAGGCTAGAGAAACCACAGGGGTGGTCAGATCGACTGGAGCCGGCAGGAGCGAAGGAATACAGTTTTTTACCAGTTCAGATAGTAAGAACGGAAAGCTACAATTTGTATAAGAATTAAGAAGTTCTGGTATGTTTACTTCTTTGTCTGTACAACTACTTCAATAAAAATCAATGAAACTGGAATGAACGACTGGAGGATTCATTTTTATTATCGATTTCGTAAGTTCTACTACTCCCTGCCTGTGTAGTAACGGCGATAAGAAAAGCTTTATTGTAAAGGTTTGAAATTGCCATTACATTAATGTAAAAAACTGTTCTCTATGACTGGAATTGAAGCCAAAACTGGAACAACGAATCGGCCTGATGTCGTCAACTTGACAAGGTCGCCACCTGCGCTTAGCTGAATACGAAGATTGGAAACTTCGAAAGCCAGCGCAGGGAATCGTGAGTAAACAAACAGTTACTGCATTAAGTATTACTGGAAAGCTGCATTATGCTGTATTGGAAAAGATGAAAATCTTGCCTTGGAACAGCTTCTATAGGAGATGCTATTTGGAACGGCCAAGTAGGCTGTATTTAAAAGGCTGCAAGCTGTATTGAAATGGCTAAAAGCATTATTGGAAAGCTGCAAGTAGCAGACTTGAAAATGGCTGTACTATGGAAACACTAAGTGACCTTGAGAGTCACTATGTTATCTGATGTTTTGAATTACCGCTGATTGTTTTGAATTCCAGCATGATAGGCATACGGCTTTACGTCAACATGTTATTACGTCAACACATCTTAAAGGGATAGCCACCAGTATGTTTAAAGCTCAGCCTCAAGAGGGCGAAGTGGAACAGGATTCTGGAAAATGTGAAAAAAGAACCATTAAATTCGCCGACAAAGTCATTGGAAAGACGTCAGAAGTCAAGCAACACGTTATGTAAACAAGCTAACAAGTTAATTTGAAAGCTGAAGGACCTCATGAAATTAGATGAGAATGCAAAGGAAGTACAATCTAACCTGGTTCCATTAATCAAGCTTTGCAATGAAGTCAGAGGAAACCACGAGTCATTGCTGGAAGTCCCACTGCCTGAAGAGGAGCGTGAAAGGCAAAATCAGTGGTTTCAAGAAAGAATGGAATTTTTTGATGGTTTCATGGAAGATATAAATAGGCGGTTATCTGAAATTGGACAACAAATGACATACTCAACAGTTGGGGGTGCTATACAACAAAGTGTTGTAGCCACAGAAGATATTAGACCTGAAGACAGTATTTCAAATGTCTCAAGACGAAGATCAAGTCACAAATTTGGTTCTGCATCATGTGCATCTTCAAGGGTCTCGGCTCATAGTGAAATTCAAGCAGATAGGGCTGCTCTCTTGGAACAGGCTGCCGCCATTAGAAAAAGGCACGAGCTAGAAGCACAAAAGGAGCAATGGATAAAAGAGTGTGCTGGCAGAAACCAAAGCCAAGCTTGTGCGTGAGGCACAAGAAGACCATTTTAAAAGAGAGATGGAACAGTTGGAACTAGAGACGGAGCTGTCGAAAACTGAGGCAAGGATCAATATACTTGAGGGCAAGGGTTCCAGAAATGGCTCGAGAGTATCTCATGGGATGAGCTCTTTTATGGAAGAAGGAGCTGCTAAATTAAATCTACAGGCAGATGAATACTGATCAGCTGCAACAAAGACAGAATGTGTTGATGGGAATCGAAGCTTCCTCCCAGCAACAGGCTGTTAGACCAAAACAAACAACTCATGTTAAGTGACCTGTTAAGACTCATCTAACTCAGTAATTTTATCAGAGATCAAATGTACAGAGTCATATGATTAAGGGTGCGCAGAGGCCTGTTAACACTATTCCCTCTATACCGTATGATGGAAACCAATGTGAATTCTATAACTTACTGAAGAAGCAGAATGAAATTACTGCTCTTCTAACTCAATAAAATCTCTCTTCTACCTTACCTTCAAGAGATATTCCTGTTTATGATGGTGACCCTTTGCAGTATGAACAGTTCATTACGGCATTTGAGAAAGGAGTGGAAAGGAAAACTACTGATAAGAGTGATTGCTTGCATTTTCTAGAGCAATACACAGGGGACATTCAAAGGAGCTAGTCCACAGTTGCCGACATTTGCCTCCAGCCGATGGCTATTAAAAGGTGAAAGCTCTGTTTAAAAAATATTTTGGTAATGAACACAAGATTGCCAGTGCATACATGAACAAGGCATTTGCTTGGTCAGTTATCAAGGCAGAGGATGTGAAGGCATTGCATGCGTTTTTGAAGTTTCTTAGAGGTTGTTGCGATGCAATTGAACATCTCACCTATATGGAGGAAATTATTGTTGTTACCAATAAATGAAGAGAAGTCTGTGTTCAGTCATCATATCTCAGGTTTGGAAATATCTAGTCTGGACAAAGACGATTTTATACAACTATCTGATGTTTTTACACATAAGAGTGTGCCTGTTTCTCATCTAAACATTCCCAAACAGGAAAACCTGAAACAATTACCTTACTTGAAAGGTATCAAGATTCCTAAAATACACTCTGGCATCGACCTACTCATCGGAACAAATGCTTCGAAGGTATTGGAACCTTGAGAGCTGGTCAACAGCCAAGGGGATGGACCCGACTCGGATGGGTCAACTATGGTCCCCTGCGAGGAGACAACAAAAGCAGGGATGTGAATTGCTACCCTGCTGCTGCTGTCAATCGAATATCTACTGTAAACTTAGAGGAGCTACAGGTCAAGCAATACAATCACGACTTCAGTGAAAGAAGCAGCAAAAAAGCAGAAGAAATGTCCAGAGAAGAGGTAAAGTTATTGGATATTATGAATCGCTCAGTAAAGATGATAGATGGACACTATTGTCTAGATTACCTTTCAAACAAGAAAGCGTCAGGTTGACGAATAACCGTTGCATTGCAGAGGAGCGCATCCAAAACTGAAACGCAGGTTTGGCAAGAATAAGAAATGTCATGGTGAATATACATCTTTCATCACAAAAATGATTGATAATTGTTATGCTGAGATGGTACCAGTGGACCAGCTGAATTGAAGTGATGGAGATCTCTGGTACATCCCACACCATGGGGTGTATCACTCAAGGAAAGGGACCTTGAGGATGATCTTTGACTATGGGGCAGTCTTCAAAGGAACATCACTTAACCACTGCAGGATACAGACCTTATCAACTCATCAGATTCAGACAAGAACCGGTTACTTTGATGGCTGATATCAAAGCAATGTTTCATCAGGTCAAGGTATCAGAAAAGCATATTGACTATTTGTGATTCCTGTGGTGGCCTGAGGATGAGGTGCAGCAAGATCTTGTTGAATACCGGATGAAGGTACATCTTTTTGGAGCAGTGTCATCACCAAGTTGTGCAAACTTTGCATTAAGAAAGACAGCTGAGGGCAGCAAAGCTTATTTCCCAGCAGAGGTGACCAACACAGAAAGAACAACTTCTATGTGGATGATTGTTTAAAGTCCATGTCTTCGGAACAGGAAGCGATTCAAATGGCAGCACACCTGACCTCCCTCTGCCAAAAGGGAGGATTCATGCTGTCAAAGTGGATCAGCACCAGCCGTGCTGTATTGGCATCCATTCCACAAGAACACGGAGCCAAAGAAGAAGATTGAAGAATCACATGCGTAGATGGGCGAGACATACATCGGATTAGGCTAGCGAAACCACAGGGAGTGGTCAGATCAACTGGAGCCGGCAGGAGAGAAGGAATAGAGTTTTTTTTTTCCAGTACAGACAGTCAGAACGGAAAGCTACAAATTTGTATAAGAATAAAGAGGATCTGGTATGTTTACTTCTTTGTCTGTACAACTACTTCAATACAAATCAATGAAACTGGAAAGAACGACTGGAGGATTTGTTTTTATTATCGACTGCGTAAGTTCTACACCTCCCTGCCTGTGTAGTAACGGCTATAAGAAAAGATTTATTGGAAAGGTTTGAAGTTGCCATTACACAGCGTGTTAATCAAAGTGTGAGGGATGCAAAAAAATTCAAATAGGAGCCCCAAGAATATTTGGCAAAAAAAGAAGAGCATTTGGGAAGATAGTGGCCTGTCATTTTGGAAGAGACAGATTAATCCCAGTCCATTAAAGGGGCCCTTTTTTAGTTGTAATTATAATTAAAGGCACTGAAAATGAGCCATAAGAAATCCTGAGACACTTGCTGGTGAGAAATGCAAAGTTTCCAATGTCACAGCTGGTGGAGCCACTTCCTCACTGCTCCAGAGATCTGGGTTTGATCCTGACCTCTGTTGCTGTCTGTGCAGAGTTGCACATTCTCGTTGTGACCCTATCGGTTTCCTACAGGTGCTCCCATTTCCTCCCAAATCCCAAAGACATGCAGCTTGGTGGGTTAATTGGCCTCTATAAGTTGCTCCTTGTGTGCAGGTGAGTGGTGGAATTAATAGGAATATGGGGAGAATAGGTTACAGGGAACATTGAGTGGGGAATAGGATTGATCTGTGAGCTGGTATGGATACACTGGGTTGAATGTCCGCCTATATTATAAAGAAATATGACATAGTACTAGGGCATCTGGTTCTAGAAAAAGGCCACTCGTTGATACAATGTCAGCATGTTCAGTAAATGCTGGTGGTAGGAGTTCAAGATTATTAGGGGTTTAAAGGAACTCCAGGTTTCCTGGTGGACAGAGGCTGGGACTGACCTGCCAGGAATACCATGTACGTTTGTGTTTGTACAATTACCCTTCTTCAGAACAAGGGCTTTTGACAGTTGAAATATGAAAATAGCTTAGAATTCCCGATTTAAAAAAAAATATATTGCAACATTTTGGCCCTTTTAGTAAAATATATATTTTTTCCCCAGTTTCAGCTACTATCTAAATTTTCGGGTATGCCCCGAGTTAAGAAGAAAAGAGATTAAATAAATTATTAAAATAATAAAAATAATAAAAATAAGTCATTAAAAATAAAACATTTCTTCAAACAGACCATTTCATTCATCTGGTCTGACAATTAATGACAAATGTATTCGTTTTTTTGGTTTAAACGCCTATATCTTAATAGTAGCAAATCAGATAAATAAAACATAAATACAATAAATTTGGTTGGACTGTGGGTCAACAGTTGTTTGAATCTATACTTTCACCCAGCAGCTTTGAATAACATCTGATGCAAGGACTAAGTTACAGGTGACTGCCCTGCTTGAAATAGTGGGATAGGCTTGTTAATCCATCCCCTTAACTGGCATCAATCCAACATGAGCAGCTTCCTGGAATCTTTATTTTAGATTTTAACAAAGACAATAGACAATAGGTACAGGAGAAGGCCATTCGGCCCTTCATGCCAGCATCGCCGTTCACTGTGATCATGGCTGATCATCCACAATCGGTACCCCGTTCCTGCCTTCTCCCCATATCCCCTGACTTTGCTATCTTTAAGAGCTCTACCTAACTCTCGCTTGAAAGCATCCAGGGAATTAGCCTCCACTGCCTTATGATGACTACCATAGCTGTTTTTTCAGAGGTTTGTGCTTTACTGTGGGACACTCTGTATATAGCAATGGTTTGCACCCTGTTCTGGACTGGGCCCCACACAAATCAGAGTGGCAGTATAATCTTATCAAGCAGAGAAAAATCATCTCATACCAGACTCATACTCTATTTCTGAATGATATGTCCTCCTGTCCCAGGCAACCATCCACCATCCTCCTCCAATCCAAGAGCACCCTCCTTCATTGAGCATACTCTTGTAATTCCAGACTTCATTCAAGAACAACCTCTATCAGCTCTGCACTCCTACTTCTGATCTTAGAATAATCACCACTGAACTTAGATTTCCACCTTCCAATCCAAGCCAGAAGACTACCTCCAACTACCCTAAGCCAGCCTCCACCAATCCTAGACAAATACCCACCAATTCCTGACCGCCCTCCTGCAATCCAAGACTTTTACCCTCCAACAATAGATTATGCTTCAATCTGTGCCAGCCCACCTTCCTCCAATCCTCGCTCACCTTCCTCTAATCTGAGATCAGCCTCCTCCAATCCAAGTACATTTTTTTTCTGATCATACCCCTCACTCCACAAATTATTGAATACATTTGTAGACCACCTTATCTGACTTAAATTACATTTTTAAACCACCATGCATAGTTTCTGGACCTTCTTTCTGCAATCCAAAAGCACTCCTTCCACCACTACCTCATTTCCCATCTCAGTCCAACCCTATCTAGGAAGGAACCTCAAATTCTAGATGGCATTCACTCAATCCTTAACGACTTCAATCATCCTCCATAATCTTAAACCATCCTCTTCAAATTCTATTATTTAAAGTTCCAATTCTAGACTGGCATTCATCAACTTCTCATGAATACCAATATAAGGCCTCCCCCCTCAATCCATCAATCCCAGGTCACCTTCCTCCAAACCTGGAACTAACCTCCTCCATCCTGGGCCAAACTCGTCAAATTCTGCACTCCACTCATGGGATACTTTTTTTTTTGATCCCGGGACATCTCTGGATGTGGCTCCATGGCAGCCTCTTCTTACACAGTCACTGGATTACACAGACCAGTCCAAATTGAGAGCCATAGTTCAAGCTGTAAGTTGAGAATGATGCACTATTGGATGAGATGTTAAACCAAGGTCCAATCTGCTGTTGGGTTGAAATAAAATATTACAATAGTATTACTTTGAGGAAGAGAAAGGGAGTTACTCCGGATATGATGCCAATATCAAACATCAACAACAAAAGGATATCATTAAGTTGGAAACGATGCAAAGAAAGTTCATCAGGATGTTACCTAGTTGTGCAGTCTTAAACTATAAGGAGAGGCTCTGTCGGCTGGGGAGGAGTGGGGGGGGGGTGGGTAGTGGGTATAGGAGGCTAAGGCATGATCTGAAGTATATAAAATCATGAGGGGCATGGATAAAGTCAATGCTCAATCTTTTTCCCAGAGCAGAGGATTCTAAAACTACAGGGCAAAGACTTATGGTAAGAGGTAAGAGGGTAGAGAGGAGATGGGAGGGGAGGGGAGATGTAAGAGGGATCTTAAGGGGATCACTCTGATGGTAGTCTGCATTTGGAATGACCTGCTAGAGGAAGCTATAAAAGTAGATACAATGATGACTTTCAAAAGACATTTGGATGGATATATGGATAAGAGGTTTTGAGGAAAGATATGGGCCAAATGCAGGCCCAGTATGCCAACTTGGTCAGCGAAGGGCCTGTTTCTATGTGTCGATGACTGTTAATGATTTGGGATCTTACTGACCGCAGATTGTTTGCCATGCTTCCTACATGTAAGCAATATTAACCACACTTCAAACATACGTGCGTTGACTGTAAAATATTTAAACACAAAATGCTAGAGCAGTCAGCAGTTCGGGCTGCAGCCATGGAGAGAAGAACACAATCAATGTTTCAAGTTGAGGACTGTTTTTTTCAGAACCGGGAAAGTGAGAAAACAAGCTGTCTTAAAGTTAGAGAGAAGGTCGGAGACGGATGAACGAGAGAAAGGCAATATCTGTAATATGTGTGAGGCTGGGGTTGCTGTGGAGACAAGTTGTTAATGCATTGTGGTGTGTTCATTGAGATGGGGAAAATACTAATTGAATAATTACACTGAACATTCAGATCCTCATAAAACACAGCCATGGAATGTTGAGAGAACAGCTCAACAGAGGACCATGGTTTGATATCTCATCTGAAAGATTGACTCTTCCAAGCAAGCAGCAGCACTCCCAAAATACTGGGCAGAATTCTAGCCTATATTTAAGAGCTCAAGTCTGTGAAGTGGGACTTAAACCCACAATGTTCTGACTCAGGGACAGGAATACGACCAACCTGCTGAGGCTGAGTTAGCACAATTCATGCAAGTCTGAAATTACATAACCACTGAATTCATTTGCCGGTTCCGCTATAAATGTGCAGAGCCACATAAACGGATTATTTATACCTTGTGATGGAATAAATTAAAGTTCAAATGCACGATATGTAAATGAAAAGATAAAAAGAGGTGCAACATCGGAAATGGGAGTAGGAGTAGACCATTCGTATGAACCTGGCCAAACGATCAGATTATGGTTCCTCAGCCCCCTTCCCTCAATTCCCTCAGAACCCCAAACCTGCATGGTCTCAGCTTTGAATGCTGACTGTCTCTGAACCAGGGAATCCTCAAAGCCTCACAACCCTCAGAGCAGAGAAGGGCAGTTCCTTCTGACATCAGATCAGTATTTATTTATCAAACATCACCAAAAGGAGTAATTGTGGAATCTTGCCGTGCTCTTCAAGTGCTTCTTATCTCTGCCCTGAAGGCAAATTTCTTATTCTGAGACAATCTCTCTTAATTTTAGGCACATCAGCCGGGAAACAGTCTCTTCGCCGTAAGAGAAGAACATTGAAGGCCTGTGGTGAGATATGATGCCGTCCAAAAGTCTGAGATGGGTGACTAAAATACCCTGTCAGGTATAGTAGTAATAGTAATAGTCAAACAGATGTGAGATTAATAGAAGTTGAATGGTTATGCGAAGGAATGGGGAGGTGTGTGGTCCTTTAAAACATTTCTAGTGTCAGAGGAGATTATGAGATGCAAGAAATCATCTGCATGAATGTGGAATCAAAATATTGGGGTCACATTTAAGATGTGGAAACAGCTGGTTATACTGAAGAGGTTGTGAAGGTGCCTCTGGTTTCATGTTTTGGATAACACAATGAAGAGGAGGCAGAACCACTTCCAAGCGCAAACCTCATTAACTCTTCTCATTGGGAAATGCGAAGTGTGGCACAGCTAGTAAAGACAATGCCTTCACAACACCAGAGACCCGGGTTCAATCCCGATCTCCGATACTGTCTGTGTGAAGTTTGTAGTTGCTCCCTATAACCGTGAACTTCCCAGGTGCTCCAGCTTCCTCCCACATCTCAAGGGCATGCGGGTTGGTAAGTTACTTGGCCATTGTGAATTGATCCTGGTGTGAGTTGTCGAGTGGTAGAATGTACGGGAGAGTTGATGGGAATGTGGGAATTAAAATTGGGATGAGTGTACAATTAGTGTAAGTGATTGCTGATGCAGGGTCTCAAATCGAAATGTTGACCATTTCCTTGCTCCAGATTCCAGCATATGCAGGCACTTGCGTCCCAGCAGTGTAAGCGAACAATTCATGGTCATCGTGGACTCGGTGGGCTAAAAAGTTCATTCCTGCACTGTACCGCTCAGTGGCTCCACGACTCTTAATTGGTAGCAAGGCGAGACCTGCTGGAGCGAGTTGTGAGAGGTGAGGTTGGCAGGGGGTTCAGGAGGACTTTGAGGAGAAGATGGGAACAGACAAGCTTGGCATGAATTTAGTGGAACATCTCACTGTTGAAATGCCAGACACATATACCACTCACCACTCTTCCCCACCTCCTGCCAACCCTGTCACTGAAGAGCTGAAAGAAATAAGAATGTTCTGACCACATTGAAGGCCACTAATGCCTAGAGATCTATAGTCTGTACAAGAGGCTGTGATTCAGTGTGCTGGATGTTGAATTATAAGGTCTACAAACAGATCTAAAGTAGACCCACCATTTAGTCTTGGGCTCACACTTCTCACCCAGCCCTTTTGTTTCTGGCTTGTCAAGAATCATTCTATCTACACTGAGAGAGGCAAAAGTACATTTGGGAGTGGGGGGTTGGTGCGGAAGGAAGAAAGAGTCCCAGGAACCCCCTCGCGGATAAAGAGTCGAGGAGATGAGCCAACAAATAGGAATCAGATGGAGCAATTCGAGAGGAAATTAGTTGGTCGATGGTAATCGTGGTTCAAGAAAATACTCCGCGTTAGTGTTAGTATTTGGGATGTACAGAGAAGGGGGAAAAAAAAGACCAGCAAATGTCTGAAGTGCTACACATCGCTCTGTTACATACATAAATAACGTGACATGAAAGAACAAAGCCACCACCTTAAAGTTTTAGTTCAAGGGAACAGTGAGCTTTGATGCATGTACTTATACCCAATAATTGGAATCAGGTTTCAATGAAAATCCTCCAGCTGCACTTTGTTACCATCGAATGCATAAATAATGCTCCATTTCTTGATAAAATAGAAACAGCAGCCGAAGACATTTTAGCTCCGCTATTTGCAAATCTAATAAGAGTCGTAAGTCTGGTAAAAGCTTTGAGGATTAACAATGTCTTAAGCTGAATTTAAAACCATATTTTTGCATAGATTATTGATTTATTTACATTATTAATAGTTATAACACAAACAAGTATCTAAAGAAAGTTAAGGGAAGACTTGGAATTAATTAATTAACAACGTACGAGTTATTTTGCAATTGGATAATACGTGCAGGTGTATGCTTTGAATATTGATAATTTTGGACAACCATCCTGTGGCCCACTGTTGCCACCATATCTGATGTTCTCACTGTTCAATGCACATCCCAGCCCTTTTACCCATTGACTATTGATAAAACATAAAGCCAAACACAACATTCCCATCGGTCACCACTACCTCCTCAATCTGCCCCTAAACTAACTAAGATTCATCTCCAGAGTCAACCATTAAATATGCACAGAATGGGAGTCTCAGTGCTAGGCTGACACACATTTACTCTTGATACCTTTGATCTTCATCTTTGCTTCAATTGATTGCATTGACTGTACTTTTAAAACATTCCATAAAACCAGCTGCTCCACACCAACCTCGCTTCCCAGGTTTTCAGGTCCTTCCATTTAAGGTGCTGCAGAGGAATTGCAGCCAGTTCTTTCCCACACCAGTTCTCCCACCCTCCCTAAAACTGACCTACCAATGTATTCAAAAGGGAACTGCAGATGCTGGAATATCGAAGGTACACAAAATTGCTGGGGAAACTCAGCGGGTGCAGCAGCATCTATGGAGCGAAGGAAATAGGCGACGTTTCGGGCCGAAACCCTTCTTCAGACTCACTTCAGACTGCTACCAATGTATACTGACTGGTTATTGACTGAACCTTCCAACAAGTGCTCACCCAGACTATAACAGAATGCAACACTAGCAGTGAAGAACCTATAAATGGTCACCATTACCAGTGCACAGAGAGAAGGGCAAGCAAACCTCATGGTGGCACACTTTAGTAGTGCAGTTTCTTCATAGCTTCAGCAACCCAAGTTCAATTCTGACCTCTGGTGCTGACTGTGTGGAGTTTCCATGTTCTCCCTGTGATCATGTAGGTTTCTTCTAGTTTATAGAGTCAAGGGACATACGGGGTCCAAGCCCCTTTAGCTTGTTGATTCTGCCGACAATCAACCAGCCAATTGCTCCATTCCATTTAATTTTCCTCATATTCCTATCAACTTTAGGGCGACATGGTGGCGCAGAGGTCAAGTTGCTGGCTTACAGCACTAGAGACCCAAGTTCGATCCCGACTACGGAGTTTGGCCGTTCTCCCTGTGACCTGCGTGGCTTTTATCTGAGATCTTTATTTTCCTCCCACATTCCAAAGACGTACAGTTTTGTTGGGTAATTGGCTTGGAATAAATGTAAATTGTCCCTAATGTGAGTCGGATAGTGTTAGTGTGCGGCAATTGCTGGTCGGTGTGAACTCGGTGGGCCGAAGTACCTGTATCCATGCTGTATCTCCAAACTAAACTACCCCCAGATTCTACCACTCGCCCACACACCAGGGACAATTTACAACTGCTAATTAACTGACCAACGTGCACCTTTTTGGAATGTGGGAGGGAACCGGTTCACTCACAGTCACAGGGAGAGTGTGCAAACTCCGCACAGACAGAACCCGCGGTCATGTTGGAACTCGGGTCACCGGAGCTGTGAGGCAGTGACACTACCTGCTGCACCACTCTGCTGCAATGGAAACATACACTCACCAGGCTGAACATAGAGGACAAAGTGATACTTGAAGCAGTCACAATGACAGCAGCTGAGGTTTTGTTCCTGACTTGAGCCCATGAATAAGGTTAGGGTAATTATTAAATTGTTCCCATAAACCTCAGCCAGAGCTGCATTATTTGGAAAAATTGAATAAAACATGCTCAGTGAGCATCCAATCATCTTGCAGGAACCTCCATTGTAAGGCCCTACTAAGTAATTGAAAACAACACCAATTAAAAGATTTTTAAGCTCTCACCATGTGGCAGTTTGTCTTTGACCGCAGGCTTCAAATATTCACCATGTTTGCCAGAGAATGAAAGAGGATTGTTCATTGCCAAAGGTTTTGAACTGTTCCTTAGACTCTAGGACAGGGACGACATTGCTGGGGATAGGTGGCCAGGATATCTGAAAATGTAACACCACGTTCCGCACCCATGTTAAATAGGCTGGGTGTTGATCATGTGCAGGTCTTGCCTGTGCTTCTTATTGTGTTGTTTAAGTTGACAGCCATAAGGAAGCTGCGGATGAAGCCAGAATCTGCCAGAGCTGGAATGAGCAACACTGAGCTGCTTGGAGTGGGAGCACCCCAGGGAAAAGAGTGTTGGAGAAGCGAAGGGATGATGGAGATAAATGAAAAAAGGGCAACAGAAAGAGAAGTAAATAGGTGGATAGAGAGGGTGGCAATGGTTCAATGGTACTTTATTGTCTCAAGAAGCAAAGTACAGTGAAATTATGTTTTTGCATACAGTTCAGTGACAATTCTACTATACATTAGGCACAATCATTCTAGGTATGTGTGTAAGACAGTGGACCACACAGAGCCAGTGACCACACAGAGCCAGTGCACAAGACCCACCACATTTTAGGTGCTAAAATGTATCCTTCAAGTTCGAAATAAAAAAATATTAGTCTTAACTTGGCCATAAAGGCCTGTTGTCTTGGTGACACAACTGGATCGGTGTTGCAAGGGTCGTTCTACCCAGGCAATGTGTCGCTGTCCTCCACCGCTGCTCCATCGCTCCGAACCACTGCCGGCCATGTCCATTCCGCAGGCTCGGCCACGGAACTGCGCCCGATCTAATGGAATCCCAGGCGGCTTCAGGGCCACCAATGGCCTACTCCACCGCCTCGACATCAGTCCATGAACGCACCATCCACTGCCTGCAACAGCCAATGCTCAACCTCATTATCGCGGGATGCCTCCCACAGACAACCCAGAGCGCCGAGAGCCACTGGCATTGATTTTTCTTTCCATCCACCGCCATAGCCATTTTCCTCTCGGTTCTCCATCACTACAAGAAGCTTTCTCCAGGACCGTCCAACACCTTTACTGACCTGCGGGAGCCAACCAGACCAGAGTTCCAACCTCCCAGGTCAACCAACGATGACGCCAGGTCAGAGGCCCGAACCAAGGTAGCACCCGACGATGACCCCAGCCATCAGGTGTTGGCCTGGCTGGAGTCCTGACCATCAGAGCACCCCGTGTAAGGGGAAGGATGGAAGAGAAAGGGGGTGGGAGGAGGGATAGAGAGAGATGAAAGAGGAAGAGAGGGAAAGCAGGAGTGGCGGGGAGGAAGAGTGAAGCCTGCATGTTCCAGAACCAATAGCATTGCTCCAGTCTAATTAATCTCTTTTACAACAAACCTGCCATCTCAGGAATCAACCTGGTGAATCTTGCGTCACTGTACTTTCAGAAATACACTGTAACTTTGATATCACACTCCTTGTTATATCACCATTTCAGATATATCCAGGAATTAACGTCCTCAAAATGGAAATTAGGTAAATATTAGTTTCAAATATAGTGCTGGTGTTAAACTTGTCCCTCTGAAAACTAATGTAATATCAAAGTTTTGCTGTACATCCTTGGGTCAGGCAGTCATAACCTGGACACAGCACATCCCACCTGTACAATTGGACCAAGAAGGATGCTCCTTTGCACATATGGTATTATTCTTATGGGATGTGGTCAGCACCTTGTCTAAAGCAAGGGAAATGGAAAACTGCACTAGGGAAAAGAATAGAGATGCCACTAGAGAGAAGACTTCCATTAATCTATTTTACAGCCATCAGGAATGCAAGCAAATAAAAAGATGGGTAAAGTCAATAAAGAGGCTAAAGCCATTCAAGAAAAGACACAAAGTGCTGGAGTTACTCAACAGGTCAGGCAGCATCACTGGATAGGTGACCATTCTGGTCGGGTCGGGAAGGTTCCTAACCCAAAACTTCACCTCTCCTGTTCTCCAGATTTGCTGCTTGACCTGCTGAGTTAATCCAACACGTTGCGTCTTTTTTTGTAACCCAGCATCTGCAGTTCTTTATTTTTAACGCCACTCGAGGATAGTTTTAATCTTATTATATTGTAATAAAATTAAAGCTAGCTTTCAATCCTCATGGTATAGCCAGTGTCAAAATGTAGTTGTTAAAATGGCTGAGAATAATCCCAAAGGATTTTAAAAATTAGATGCATATGTAGCCTTTATATAGTTTGGCAAGCATAGGACCGTACTGTCTCATACGACGGAAGACTGCGCGGTTTTGTAAGAGGAAATTTATTATAGGCTCATATCCCAGAGAATGCATGACCAATGGCAAATGAATTTGACAACCGAGGGGTCATAACATGTGATTATCCTGCAACCGTTTAAAGCAATGCAGAGAAGTTGTAATGTGCATTTGGCCGTAGATTAACATAGGTTCTGGGTGCAATTCATACTTGTTACAATGCGGACTGGTTGCTTGCACCAACAGTGGGTCCAATTTATTCAGAATGTTTTAAAAATGGTGTGCATTTTCTAGGGCTGAATATGACATAATCCCACAAATTCCAAGATGCCTTTGTGTGATTACTTTCAATGTGGCATAGGTGATGCACACATGTTGCCACCTTGTCTTGGCTGAGGGAGGGCTAAAAATGAAAGGGATGTCCAAAGTGATTGGAGACTAGACTTTCCAGCCCGTTGGAAATGTCCGTGATTACTCTAAGTGGGGTTATGAAATTTGGTGAGAAATCAGGCTGAGAACTAAATAGTTTGAGTTCTGGTGAAAGGTTTTCAATCTGAGTTATTCATTGTTTCTCTTTCCACAGATGCTGACTGATCTGCTATATTTTTGTAATCTGAATTAGTTTTACTGGGATTTAAGATGTCAAAAGAAGGAATGTTTTAATTTACATTGCTGCTTTCACAGCTTAAACATCCCAAGTGGCTTTATACCTGATGAAATACTTCAGGACTGTAGGTTCTAATACAATGTGGAGTGCGTGTGTGCCTGTGTGTGTGTGTGCGCGCAAGCTTGTGTGATGAGGGGTGGAGAAAGAGACAGAGAGAGAGAGATGGACAATGGGGGATAATGGGGACGGGGAAGCAAGCATGGGAGAGCTGAGGAAATGATGGGACAAGAGGGAGAGATGTCAGAAAGAGGATGGTAAGGTAGGTTCAAAGGTTATTTATTGGTCACATACACCTAGGTGTAGTGAAATGCTTCTTGCCAATGCAGCACATAAAGAAAGAATACAGACATAACATTAATAAGAGATTTAAACATAAAGAACATCCCCCCACAATGGCTCCCACCATGAGGGAAGGCACAAAGTCCAGTCCCCAACCCCAGTTCACCCATAGTCGAGCCAATTGAGGCCTCCACAGTTGCCTCTACGGAGGCCCGATGTTCCTGGCCGTTCTCGCCGGGTGATGGTGCTCCGGCGTCGGGAGAATCCTCACAGCGGCTTGGGACACCTGGAACGGCCGCTTCCGTACTGGAGGCCGCGGCTTCCAAAGCCAACAAGGCCGCGCCGGTTGGAGCTCCATTACTGGCGATCTCGTCGCGAGATCCCAGGCTCCCGGTGTAAAGTCAGCGCCGCCGCCCGCGGCTGGCCGCTCCACAGTCCCGCAGCTCCGCGATGTTGTTCCCGGCGGTCTTCAGCTCACCGGAGCTCCAGCGCGGCGACCCGGGCAAGGCATCGCCCGCTCCACGATAGCGCTCCAGCGCTGTGCCGCTGCCGAAGCCGTGGTTCTGGGCGGTCCCCGACAGGAAACGCCACTCCAGGCCCGATGGTAGGCCGTGAGGACGGGTCGAAACTGCAGCCCGGAGAAAAGCTGCCTCTCCGACCAGGTAGGGACCCTGAAAGGTAGTTTCCCCCTTCCCCCCCCCACACATAAAAAAGTCTAGAACTCCAGAAACAAAAACATTTTAACTAACTAAATATAAAAAAAAAGATGAAAAGACAGACAGCTGCTGGCTGGGCAGCCATACACAGGTCAGCGCCCCTTAGAAACTCAAATGAGGGATATAGGGTTAGGGGAAGGGGCTCTAAAGGAGGGAAGACATTAGATGAGATGGGTAAGGGATTGGGTGAGGGCAAGAGTGTGAGATTGTCTCTGTGCTCAGAGTGCAAGTATTAGGATTTCAGGAAGCATGCGAGGAGCCATCTATCTTCATGTAGCCTGCACAGCTGAATGTTTATCTGTGTGGCTGACAACTTGGTTGCCTCTGTGGTGTTATGCCTGGACCAGATGCCCCGGTATTAAAGCGTAATACTTGAGGTCACAGTGGAGAAAGGAGGATAAATGTCCTTTTTCTATGGTGGGTACAAAGAACAATGCACATATGCCTGGATGTAATGGATAAAATGATTCTGTCAGAGTCGGAACAGCTCAGTGAAAGTCTCATCCTTCCAATTGCTTCAGAAATTGTTCAATTTACCACTATGACACCCAACCAACAATGTTTAACAACCAGGACACATATACCTCCTTCTGCATGCACTTCCCTCACAGTATTTAGCCCTGCTGCAAATCTCACTCCCATGTCCAGAAACCTGACAATGATGTCAGCCATCCAACCCGGAGAGCCCAAGCACATTGCACAGTCTTCACAATTATGTCAGGTTCCATTGGCTGAAAGTCTAACGATTAGCAGAAACTCAGCCTTCTGCCTATGTGATGGTGGATGTCTGTGAATGGTGGGGTTTGTGCACTGTTGCCCCCTCCCACCCACTGCTGCTCCGATAACTCAAACTCCCGAGGTTCTGCCTTGGGAGAAGGATTCTTCTTCAGACCAATAGACTTGGATTGTTTTAGCTGGAATGTTGAAGGTTGAGGGGAGACCTGATAGCAGTATATAAAATTATGAGAAGCATAGGTAGGCTAGACAGTCAGACACTTTTTCCCAGGCTGGAACTGTCAAAGACTGTAGGGCATAGCTTTAAGGTGAGTGGGGCAAAATGTAAAGGAGATGTGCGGCACGGTTGGTGTTGGAGGCAGGTGTGCGTGGTAGGGATGATGGTGGAGGCAGATACAATGGTGACAATTAAGAGGCTTTTAGATGGGCACATGGGTATGCAGGGACTGGAGGGATATGGTTCAATTGTAGGCAGCAGAGATTAGCTTAACTTTGCATCATGTTTGGCGTGACATTAAAGCCCGATGGGGCTGCTCCTGTGCTCCACTATTCTATGTTCCAGTGAACATTCACTGCAGAAACCATCACCTTCACCAACATAACTTATGTCAGAAGGGGAGGACACACTACTGACACCATTCGGAAATCCTAAGGCCATTCATAGAATTCAAGAACCAGCCACAGCTCTAGCGATCCGGGTTCAATCCTGATCTTGAGTGCTGTCCGTGTGGAGTTTGCACATTATCCCTAGGACCATGTGATGGCTCTGGATTCCTCTCATATCCTAAAGTTGTGTGGGTTGGTGGCAGTGGCGGACTGGCCAGGGTGTCAGCTTGCCCGATGGCAAGTGGGCCCCTGATGAAGTGGGCCTCCTATATCAAGTGGGCTCCTGATGAAGTGGGCCCCCTTTGTCTCCTGGCAACCAATATTTTTAGACCCAGTCCGCCACTGGTTGGTGGGTTAATTACCCCTGATGAGTACTGTGAGTATTGAGTATTGTGTTTACAAACCTGCTGTGCTGCTGCAAGCTATAATTTCATTGTTCTGTTTCAGTACATATGACAATGAAACACTCTTGGCTCTTGACCAATTCTTGATATGCAGGTGAAAGGTAGAATCTGCAGGGTTTTGATAAGTAATTGCATCAATACTCCTTCTTGACTTCTGCAACATAAAACAGTGATGCAGAGCATAAATAGAATTGCAACAAAGCCAAATAAATTAACCAGCAATAACCTCTTCATTGCTGTTGATTCCTCAGTCACTACTGAGTCCAACTTACCAACCACTAAATTTAATTGCCAGACTGAGTGGGAGGAACCAATCTTATGGTTTTAATTGTAAGAATTAAAATTACTAAATGAATCCTGTATGTGTACGAGTGATACAGACTAGGTTTATCCCAGATTCAAGCCATGGCAACTGGGGTGAGAGCGAAATTGTGAAATAATTCCCATGGGGAAAAAAAACGTCCTAGTTCTGGATCTAGAGTGGACCTGATATGGAGTGAGGTGGGAGAGTTAGGACCTGTTAGTTTAGGCCTTAAGTTTCGCCTGAAATTCACTTACGCAATCACATACTGTAAAACCATCTGCTAACTCGCACAATCTGACAGCATAATAGAGTATTATTTTGTTTTTTAATCCATCAAAGAAAACTGTGGGTTGAATTTTTGAGTGACAACCTCAGCAGCTGTATTAACACAGCTGAATATGTCCCCAAACTATGAATAACCTGATTTAGAATCACTGAAATGACATCAAACAAAATGCTTCTGAACTATTTAATAGTGTCATTGGTGAACATTCGTTTCTTAGTAAATTAATATTCTTCAGTCTGGAAGTCCTTTTAATAATTTCCACCAGAGCCGACACAACTGGTGCTATTTAAGAAGCCATCATAAACAGGTAGGTAGGGTAGTGAAATGATATGCTGGCCTATGTCAGAAGATGACTGATAGAAGTGGTTACCTTATGTTACAGTTGTACAAGATGTTGGTGAGGCTGAAAGGGGTGTTGTGTATAACCCACATTACTTTGAAAATGCCCTAGTATCCAGCTGGCTCTGCCAAATCCCACAGATAGCATTGATTTTTCTGGCAAAGACATTGATCCACCCGAATGTTTTCGATGTCCTATGGCAAGAAATGGGCTGGAGTGAATATTGGCTGTTGTCCACACCAAGGCTCATACAATACAACAATACAATCACTTTTATTCGTCATTTGCACATAAAGTGCAAGTGAAATGAATTTGCCAGCAGCGGTAAAATGAAAAAGAACACACAAAAACACAATAAAAAATTGAACACAAACATCCACCACAGCATTCATCACTGTGGTGGAAGGCACAAAATTTGGCCAGTCCTCCTCCATTTTCCCCCGTGGTCGGGACCTCAACCCTCCGCAACCGCCGCTGCGGGTGTCCAGATGAATGAAAGTCAAGGCAAGTCCTGAAACGGTGCCTCCCCCACCGGAGACCGCGGCTTCAGGTTGGTGTAGGCCGCAGGCCGGCGGTTGGAGATTTAAAGTTCCCACCGCGCCACAGCCAGAAGCACCGCAGACTGCAGGGCCGGCAGTCGAAGATCCCCTCCAGGGGTCCCCGGCGAGGGACCCCGCTCCTTTTGGTAAGTCCACGCCGCGTCCACGTAGAAGTTGGCCGCGGGCCGGCAGTCGGAGCTTCTTCTTCTCCCGGGTCTCCCGCGAGGGATCCCAGGCTGCGGACGCCGCGCCAGCTGGAGCTCTGCAGACTCCGGCTTCAGGCTGCCGCGGGGCACCAACATCTACACATCTCCAACATTTCCTTGATCTTAACTTCATGTTTCTTCATATTCTCCTACATTTGCCACTCTATGTAATTTTACTCTCATTATCTTGCAGTACTTTTCCAGTGTTGTGTAGGAAGGAACCGCAGATGCTAGTTTAAACCAAAGATAGACACATAAAGCTGGAGTAACTCAGCAGGTCAGACAGCATCTCTGGAGAAAAGGAATAGGTGACGTTTCGGGTCGAGAACCTTCTTTAGACTGAAGGTCAAGGGAAAGTGAAATGAGAGATATAGACAGTGATGTAGAGAGATTTAGAAGAAACTAGGCTAAGTTGAACCCGTTTGGTCCCTGTCACATGGGAGGCCTGGTTCCCCCAACTCAATCCGTTCCCCCAACGCAATATTCCACCACTCACCCATAGCCCCCAACTGCGCAGGCGCGGCTCATTTCCCCTCATCCCCAGCACTCCAACCCCTCCTCTTCACCCTACCTTTTCTTTCCCCTCTCCTCCTCCCCATCCCCAATTCCTCCCTCACCTCTCCCTCCCTCTCCTTTCCCCTACCCTCAATCACTCACTCCCTCCATAACTCCTCTACCCTCCCTATCCCCTCCTATCCCCCAATCTTCACCTCCCCCTATCCCCCCACTGTCCCTCCTCACCTCCCCCACTGCCGTCCTCTCCCTCTATTCCCCTTTCCCTACTTCCCCCACTCCCTCATCTCCCTCTATTCCCCCACTTCCCCCACACTCCCTCTTCTCCTACCCTCCCCAATCCCTCCCTCACCTCTCCTTTCCCCTACCCTCAGTCACTCCCTCCCTCCCTCCATCACTCCTCTCCCCTCCTTACCCACCTCCTCTCCCTCTATCGCCCCTCCTCCCCCTCTCGCCCTCCTCACCTCCATCTCCCTCCCTACCCCCTCCTCTCCGTCAATCCTCCCATTCTCCCTCCTCACCTCCCCAGGATCTCGAGGTTGCCGCTCCTCTCCCTTCTTGCGTTCCCTGGAGTAGCATCAGCCGACGGCGCCCTCAGAACCAAGCTCAGTGCCCAGGCCTCAGGATCCCCTGCATGAACACCCCGCCGGCAGGCAGGCGGGCCACGTCGGCAGGAAGGTGGGCGCCAGCAGGGAGGCGGGCTGCGCCAGCAGGAGGCAGGCAGGAGGCAGGTTGCACCAGCAGGTAGGCGGGCCATGCTGGCAGGAAGGTGGGTGAGCCGCGACGGCAGGGAGGCGGGCCACGCTGGTAGGAAGGTGGGCAAGCCGTGCTGGCAGGGAGGCAGGCCGCGCCGGCAGGAAGATGAGCACCGGCAGGGAGGCGGGCCACGGCCAGTGACTGACAGCTGAGGTTTTTAAACCTTAATAATTTTTAAAATATACCACCTATCGGAACAAAACTTGGTGCATTTGAGGCACAGGACAACGGCGAGTAAGGTGGTGAAAAATCGGAGCACTATCGTGTACCGTTTTTGAGCAAATGTAAAAACGACGCAAACCAGAGGATAACAAGATGAGAGTTTTAGTTTTGTATAGATAGATGAATGAAAGATATGCAAAAATGTAATGATGGTAAAGGAAACAGGCCATGGTTAGCTGTGTGCTAAGTGAGAACGAGCACAGACAATGAGATTCAACAAGATGATTGATGCTGGTGCGACTTTGGTGGGGTTGGGATGGAGAGTGAGGGAATGTAAGGGTTACTTGAAGTTGGAGAAATCAAGGTTCATACCGCTGGGTTGTAAGCTGCCTAAGCGAAATATGAGATGCTGTTCCTCCAATTTACGTTTGTCCTCACTCTGACAATGGAGGAGGCCTAGGACAGAAAGGTCAGTGTGGGAATGGGAATTAAAGTGTTTGGCAACCGGGAGATCAGGTAGGTCCAGGTGGACTGAGCAAAGGTGTTAATGTGTTCCAATTGCAGTAGTTTATAAAAGCATAGCATTTAAAGACTATGAATACTTCCTCCACATTTTAATGGAAATTCTATTTTACATTTGATAATATTTCCATCAACATGAAATTTTGATTTCCTTCATAACATGCTCCAGTCAGAACTCATTTAAGACTAAGCATTTTGTTGGAAAAGTTGTTAAAGCCTTAATTTATTATTGAAATCCATCGTCCGGCTTGCTTCCAGAGGGCACTGATGCATTGAGAACATTCCCTTGTCAATTGTGGTTGAAGGGGTAGGTACTGAAGTAACTGATGGAGAGAGGCAGAGGGGAGGTTGATGAACATGCTATTGGAAAATTGAATGTCATTCTTTCAAAACGAGGACTCGGCTGTGGCAGAATTTATTTTCCCAAAGGGATGTGAAACTTTAGGATTCTCTTCCCCACATGAATGATTGGACGTAAACGTAGATGGGTTGGTAATTTTTCAGATTACCAAGATTGATGGGGTCGTAGAATGCAAGGAAAGCTGTCAAAGTAGGATATAGATCAGCTGCAGATATGGGCAGTAGAATGGCAGATGGAGTTTAATCTAAGCAAGTGTGAGCTGTTGCACTTTGGGAGGGCAAATGTACGAGGAAAATATACAATTAATGGCATAACCCTTAAATGCATTGATGTATAGAGGGATCATGGGCTCCAAGTCCATAACTCCCTGAAAGTGGTAACACATGTAGATAGAGTGGTAAAGGCAGCATATGACATGCTTGCATTCATATGTCAAGACATTGTATAATAGTCAGCAAGACATGATGTACCTTTATTGGACTTTGGTTATGCCACATTGGAGTATTGTGTCTAGTTCTGGTTGCCCTATTACAAGAAGAATATGGAGGCTTTGGAAAGGGTGCAATTTACTAGAATGTTGCCTGGATTAGGGAGTATTATCTACAGGGAAAGGGTTGGACAGACTTGGATTGTTTTCTATGGAATGCCAGAGGTTGCGGGGAGATCTGTTAAACATATCAAATAAAATTATGAGAGGCATAGATAGGCAAAATCTTTTTCACAGGATGGCAAATTCAAATACTATAGGGCATATCTTGAAGGGGAGAAAAGCAAAGGAGACTAGACCAAGTGGGACCCCTTATTCTTAAACTTGTTCCCTGGTTCTGGACTCCCCCAACATCGGGAATTTTTTTCCTGCATCTAGCCTGTCCAATCCTTTAATTGTATATGTTTCTATAAAATACCTCCCATCCTTCTAAATTCCAGTGAAGACAAGCCCATTCTTTCATCATACTAAACGTCAGATGCATTAGTGGCATTTAATTGGATGGCCATGTTGTTATGCAAGGAATGGAGGAATGTGAGTTATGTGCTGGTAGATAACTGATTGTCTTGGCATCATGTCGGCACAGACATTGTGAGTTAAAGGGCTGTACCGTTCTAAATTCTAGATCAGTGGATGCTAAATCATTAAACATGGTTGTGGCTGCCAAATCTTTGATCTATAAGCAATCAGGCACTCTGGGAAACTGACAAGAAAGTGGAGATGATCAGATCACCCATGACATTATTGAATGGTGGAGCTGCTGAAGAAGCGATTGACCTGCTCCTGATCCTAATTCTGCTTCAGTATTCTTTATAGATAAAAACTGTGCATTTACCCATGATTTTATACACCTCTCTAAGATTACTCTTATACATACATGAAAGAACAAGAATAGGTAAGTTAATTACAAACAGACAGAAACCCCTTCTGTTTATCTAGCCACACAATTGTGACATTTTGACATGCACAGCATATTCACACAAATCTAGGTGGTTTCCTAGGTGAATTTAAAAAGTCCTCAGCCAATTTTGTTTAAGTAGTTTCAACTCCTTGTGTCAAACAGGAAGGCTCCTGGGGTACATAATAATAATCCCTGAATGCTACACAACAATCACATCTACTTTCTGAAAGAAAAAGCACCCACTGGTGTCCAATCTAACTGTTTCATTGCCACAGGCTCATAATGCGAGAACTCCTACTGACAACATTATGCGTTACCCTCACCATACTAAACACTGGCGGTTCAAGAAGGGCGCTCACCACTATCTTCCATGGGAGGGCAATAAATGCTGGCCTTACCAGTGGTACCTGCATGCCATGAATGAATTAAAGAAAGGTTTTTGATCCCCTCTTTGCCACCTCTCCCTTTCTATCTCCATTAACTATCCAACGCCACAACTATTTCATTCCTAGTTTCAGTCCTAATACTTCCAAAGTGAAAAGTTAATAAGTTCCATTTAAGACGGCAAAACATTAAGTAGGTAGGAAGGAACTGCAGATGCTGGTTTACACCAAAGATAGACAGAAAAACCTGGTTTAACTCAGCAGGTCAAGCAGCATCTCTGAAGAAAAGGACTAGGTGACATTTAGGGTTGAGACCCTTCTTCAGACTCTGTAAGTAGGGACAGGAGTATTTCAACCCGTTCAGCTTGCTTCACCATTCAATAGGATCGTGCCTGATCCAACATTCTCCAATTCCACATCCCTGGCCTTTCCCCATAATCCTCGACTCCCTTATTGACTAGAAATCTAATTATCAGGGTAATACATTGCCGCTCAGCACCCACTGCACTCTTCATCGAAGAACAGAGGTGTCTTGATGGTTAAAAATGCAGAAAGTATAGATTCAATAGCTATTTCTGCTTAAAAGAGGCCCATCATTAATTGCAGAAAATTGTTGTGGCTAAATTGCAACCTTTACTGTGCCTCAAATATATGTCATTGGATGATGATATGGAAATACAGGTTTAACCAGGACATTCCCATCAAAGGCAAATGTAGATTGTAAACTTTGAGGTGTTTTATAAATGTTGTTAGTGCCCTCCATGCCTATGATGCTGCTGCAAGTAAAATGGTCATTGTACTCACCGTACTTATGCATATGACAATAAACTCAGTTTGATAGAACATGACTTGACTACCAGTCTCCCCAGATATAAAACAAAACTAACATACCATTCTTAGATTCTGACAGGTTGTCCTGAAAGATAGCCATTAAGCGGCTGTCCCACTTGGGCGACCTAATTGGCGAGTTTAGAAGAGTTTGAAAAAATGACATGTTGAAGACCTCCTTCGACTGTGTTGAAGACCTCCTTCGTCCTCCTTCGACTATGTTGAAAACCAGCTTCGACTAGCTACGACTAGCTATGACTAACTTCGGGTAAAATGGACACCGAATAGTGGAGAGTGAAGACGACCTCCTTCGATCTCCCTCGACCTCCCTTCGACTATGATGAAGACTACCTTCGACTACCCTCGATTGCCTACGACTAACATGCCGACCTACTACAACTAAACCTACAAGTAAAAAAAGTATCGATTTTTTCCATGGCGACCTTCTTTTACTCGTGGGTATTTTTAAACATATTGAATAAACCACCGCAACCTAGCTGAGGCATCGAGTACGCGGAGACTACTCTCGAGCATGAAGGAGAGTTACAAAGTTATCCTACGACCTCGTGTCGACCATGCTGCCAGTATGAGTCAAGAGCAAACTCGCCAAAACTCACAGATTAGGTTGCCCAAGTGGGACAGGCCCTTTAATTGGCTGCAGTTAATTCATGATAACAATTCTGAATTACAACTGGAACAGGAAATGTTGGCAAACAGTCTTGATGACTGCCTCCACCATTTCTAGATCAATGTACATTTAATATTGACCATAGGAAGATGAATTTCAAAAGCAACTGGATGGTTACGGTAGTTTATTTAATCATAAATTTAGAATATAAATTGAGTTAGCTATTATTCTCTTTGATCTTCCTCACTCATCAAACACAGGTCTATTTACACCTACTGGTTGTACTAACAAGAACAATTTATAATTTTATGCCCTATGATAACCGCTCACCCAGCAGATCTATTTGTTATAAGTACAATGTGCCACAGTTCCTGCTTCAGCTTGCTAGTTTTTTTCCACCAAGAAACATAGGTTAGAATGCAGGAAGCTTGATAATAGTTATACACCAGAACAAATCAGGGAGTAGGATTTGTTACCAAAGTTCCATCAGGAGTTACAGGTTTTGTTAAAATGTATATTTCTGTGTAATAGAATAAATTGGTCGGGGGGGGGGGGGGGCGCTGCGAGTCGGCTGCCCTGCCAGCAGCGTGTTCGTTATTTCGACTTTTTAAGGTTTTTTTGGTGTGTCTAAATGTTAGTTTGGGTGTCTTTTGGTGTATCTTGTGTGGCTGGCAGGGGGGGGGGGGGGGGGGGGGGAGGGGAAGGTGGGAATCGTTTTTGGTCGCCTCCTCGACGGAGAGGCGACGTTTTCCATGTCGCCTCCCTCACGGCCGAACAAAGAGGGCCTGCACATCTGGCCGTCTGTAGCGGCGATTACGGGAGGGTTCATGGCCCCGACCACGGATGAACAAAGGAGGAGGATTGACTGAACTTTGTTGCCTTCCACCACAGTGAGTAAAGCTGTGGTGGATGTTTGTCTTAAATTCTATTGTGTATTGTGTGTTCTTTTTAAGTGTATCGCTGCTGGCAAATTCATCTCACAGCACCTTCGGGTGCATGTGATGAACAAAATTGACTTTGACTTTGACTATAGAGTAATACAGTAGGGAAACGGGACCTTCGACTCAAATCATCCGGACCAATCAAGATGCCCCATCTTAGCTAGTGCCATTTGCTTATGTTTGATAAATACTGTATCCCTCTAAACCTTTCCTATCCATGTACCTGGCCAAATGTCTTTTAAATGTGGTTATTATATGTGCCTTAATTACACCCTCAGGCAGCTTGTAAAATATACCTACCAGCTTGTGAAAAAAGTTGTCCCTCAGGTTCCTGTTAAATCTTTTTCCTCCCAAGCCTATGCCATCTAGTTCTTGATTCCACAGCCTGGGGATAAAAACTGTGCATTTACCCATGATTTTATACACCTCTCTAAGATTACTCTTCAGTCTTCCTTTATTGTATGGAATAGTCCCAGCCTGCCCAACCTTCACCTGTAACTCAGTACCTCGAGCCAAGGCAATATCCTTATAAATCTTTCCTTTACTCTTTCCAATTTAGTGGCATCAGGGTGTCGAAACCTGGACTTTGAAGGGGCGTGAGCACAACAGAGCAAAAGACATGTAGTGCAACATCTTTTTATACTGCAATTGTGAATATGGTTCAACGATAGATTTTATCATTGTTGAATCAGGAAGAACATTTGGTTTAAGTCCTCCAAATGTGCCCACATCAATGTACAATTGCAAAATAATGTCCCAACTTTTATACTCAATGCCTTTACTCATGGCCAATGTGCCAAAAGCTTTCATCAATAATAAATATGTAGTTTGCCCGTTGAACCACTTAAGAGAGTTAATCATACGCTATCTTATTTTATTCCCCACCAAGAACTGTAAATCCTTTTCCACACATCCCAAGATCATCTTTATTGTGCCTCTGAGTTCAATTAATTGCATCAATATACTTTTAAAGTCATCTGAATTTTAAAGCCTCTAGTGTTAGAGAACAAGTTGCATGAAGGAAGAGAGAAACATTTGTGAATTTGTTGTTCAATTTTTGGTCTACTCCTGAAAATGTCATTTCATTATTTACAGCAAAACATGCATTTGAGATAATGAAGAAATTGATTCCCCTTTGAAAAACTAGTGCTCTCACCTTCGAAAGGCACCTGGATCGTTTGTAACATATCCGAAATTCTTTAAGAAAAGGGAGCTAAGTCTTCCTGTGTTTACAGTATATCCAATACAGCACCAACAGAAGATTAGAAAAAGATTTGTTGATCTAACTGTCTAAAAACAATAATGATGCTAAGAATTACATGCCTGTTAGCTTGATGCACACAGACTATTTTAAACAAACTTACCCTATATCATTAGGACCGTCACACAATTTGCTGGTGATAGTTGTGGTTAGTTTTCATATGAGATATTTGGTATGGTGAAAGGCAGGAGCTTCATGTCTAATGGAGCCTAAGCTCAAGGGACAAAGAAGGAAGTAGAAAATTAGATAATTGATTGGCTAAATGCGGAACAAAGGGTAGTGATCAATAACAGTAAGTTCCAAGGAACAGCTGTGACTAAAGAATTACTTGATGCTTCATACTGGATCCTCTGCAACTTATAATATTTATACATTATCCTGATGAAAATATTAAAAGTAAAACATCCAGATAACACCAATTGTGTCGAAACCTGGACTTTGAAGGGGCGTGAGCACAACAGAGCAAAAGACATGTAGTGCAACATCTTTTTATACTGCAATTGTGAATATGGTTCAACGATAGATTTTATCATTGTTGAATCAGGAAGAACATTTGGTTTAATAATTGACTTTTCCTCTGCTGCCTTGAGATCTTTCTGATGCACAAGTGAATCCAGAATGTGGATTTTAAAAGGAGGGAGTATTGATAACTGTGTAAGATCAGATGTGGAAAACTGCCCAGCTGGAGTTAGATTCAGTGGAAGTGCAAGTAAAGTAAACATGTAATTCTTGGTTTTAGACAGCCTGATGTGAAGTATTTGAATTTTAACAAAGCACCAAGTTCCAGGGCTGGTAGTGGGTTTGGTGCATTTCTGCAGTTGGCTGGGAGTAATGGCTGGGGTTGGCCTGCTGATAGATACAGTCTGGTCAGATGATATTGAAGGTAAACACAGATGGTGAAGAGGAGGGAGTTTGAAGGAGGTTAGGAATTCAGAACGGTATTTGAGGGCAGCAGATGACAATTGGAAAATACGATAGAGGGGTTAGGGGAGAAACAGAGAGATGGTAAGGGTTGGTTTACTATCTGGAACCTGAACATACCCTGGGCAGCGAGCACGTACCTGATCATTTCAACCCTGGACTGCTACCTTCAGTCAGCTGGCTGACCCAGTTGCCTGCAGCTGAAAGCTTTGAATCTCTGGGTAGTGCCCCTGCACATAAAAAGTGTCTTCAGCCACATTTTAAAGTCATAGAGAGATAATGAAGTCCACTGAGTCCATGCCAATCATCAACCACCTAACCAGATTCATTCAATTTTACTCTCCTCACATTCCCATCAACCTCCCCTCAGATTCTACCACTCACCTACACACTATGATCAATTTGCAGCATAGAGTCATGAAGCTACAGCATGGAAACAGGTTCTCGGTCCACGTTGTTCATGCAACCAAATTGACATAGTGGACAACTCTGATTTGCCTGCATCTGGTCCATCATATCATATCATATACTTATTAAAAGTCTGATCTTGTATGTGTGTATATGTGTGAGTATATGTGTGTGTATATGTGATTGTCTTTACATCTTCGCAAAAACACTACGCGGTAACGATAACATTTTTACATATTCCGATTGACATATTTCCCCTTGAGGCCGGGAGCGCCTTCACTGAACATTGTATGCTTTATTTCTTGACTTATTCTCGAGTCATTACTGATTAAAAGTCTAAAAAAGTCAAAAGACTGAAATTAAAACCACCAGCTTCAACTGATGACGTCACAATGGCTAGGCTAGCAGTGATCATCTTCACTGAAGATTTCATCCTATATTTGACACGCTATTCGCAATTAAAGCTTTAAAATTGCCAACTTTCACAAGATTTTTTACACATTCTGATTCACATTTTCCCCCTCGAGGCCGAGATCACTTTCACTGAACATTTTATGCTTTATTTCTCAACTTAATGATCAAAGTTTAAAATAATCAAAATACCTTGAATTTCAAACTGACCAGCTTCAACTGATGACGACACAATAGCTCGACTAGCAGGAGGAGGGCGAATTGCTGTTGCAACACGCAGGGCAAGTGCAAATGGAATTGTTTTTTAAGAGCACTACTGAGGGAGGCAAGGGGAGTGCTGGAATCTTACGTTCAGGAACGGCTTGAGTTGGAGGACCACGCCTCCCGTGGGGGCTACGGGTAGGGAACGGGTGCGTTGAGGGAGCAGACCCAACGGGTCTGCACTTGGTCTAGTAGCCTCTAAACTCTTCCTATCTATATATCTGCCCAAATGTCTTGTAAAAGTCATAATTGTATTCATTTCTATAGCTGCCCCTGGCCGAGATATGCATCTAATATGAAAACATCTCTCCTGAGATTCCTCTTAAAACTGCACGTAACGCATATCCCTCCATATCCCTATCCACAGGCCTCAACATATCTGTTTCAACCACCACCCCAGGCAACACATTCCAGGCACTCACTGTCCTCTGCATAAAAAACTTGCCCCATACATCTCCTTTAAACTTTGCCCCTCTCACCTTACAGCTATGCCCGCTAGTATTTGATTTTCCATCCTGGGAAAAAGATTCTGTCTGTGCATGTAATCTAACCTTCTAGACAAGCCAATCATGTGGCCTTACTAAAGTCCATATAGACAACCATGCTGACCATCTCTAATCAGCCCAAATGCTGTTAGATCCTGTCCCTAAAAATTTGATTCAACAATTTTCACACCACTGATATCAAGCTCACCATCCTGTATTTCCCTAGCTGACCTATTTAACTAAAAAGACAAATTAGCCACCCTCAGTCTCCCAAAACTTAGCTTGTGGCTAAATCTGTTGTAAATATCTCTCCAAGGGCCTCTGCAATTTCTCCCCTAGCTTTAAGGATGCACTTAGTCAGGCCCTAGTGATTGAGCCAATATGGTTTAAAACTGCATTACATCCTTTTTGGTAATTCATATTTGATCTAAGAAGTCACAACTCCCAAGTCTCACTTCCTTAATCGTCTGCTCGGTAAAATCAGCTGAAACGTATTCATTTACTATCTCCCCCATCCCTTGGGGCTCAACAAAAAGAGGGCTGTGCTGATTTTTAAGGGGACCTACTCTTTCCCTAGCCACCCTTTGAGATGTGGGTGGAAACCGGAGTCACAGAAAAAAACCTGCAAGTTCCACACAGACAGTACCCAAAGTCAAGATTGAACCCTGGTCTCCTGTGCTGTGGGGCAGTAGCACTATCAGCTAGGCCACTGTGCGATCCTACGCATAATTAAGTACTTCCTAAAATAGCTGACTGCTGACATAATTCTTACATCCTGAAATTAATGGGGACAAGGGGTGTGCACCAGGCACAGACCCTTCCAACTCTACTACCCATGCCTATTCCAACTGTGAAAATGAAGTTAGTAACCTCATAATACCTAACATTTTCCAAATGTAACAAAATATAACCTACCATTTTCCTCCAGCAGATTGATCACTCAAGCTTCATCCCCGCTTCTTTGACAGCCAGAGTTCGGGGAGGGTCTGTTGCCTTTTACACATTTTTTTTGTTTGCAACTCGACCTCAGGCCACGTGTTTTGGGGAATTAAGATACAGCCCCATGAAACTAAGACCAGGACTTTCCTCCACACCGACCCGATTCCAATACATTTTGCCAGAAGAACAGTGGAAAACCAATTACTGATGAACTAAAAACAGAAAAGTAGTGTCAAGGCCCAAACATGATTCACGATTCGGATAGGGAGACAGTATCTATGTTTTTCTAAATAACACAGGGATAGCCTTTTCTGCAGGCTATGGAAGTGTGGGTTGGCTCTGAAAGTTCGGGACAACTAGCTCATGAATAATGGCAGTACCCTCCAGTGCCAAGTTGAATGAAGGGATTGTTATGCATTTGTGACTGTCAGAACCTTTCACATGTCCAGGGCATCAAAAAGCCCCTAACGGCCAATAAAGCTATCTTTGCTGCCTGAACTAATTCAAAGCAGGAGGTGTGGTAATTAGGATCTTCCATTTGTCATCAGCTGCCCCTAACCACCATTCAGTATTCCTGGCCTCCATGAGAAACCCTTCTGATCACTATCTGGCTCCACTCGGAATAGCATCTGACCAACCTACAGCAATCAGCAGGCCAACCCAACATCATAATCTCCCACAAACAACAATGAGCAGCTCATCCCAGAGGCACTGCTGGGGAATCAGCATGGAATTTTGTGCTTAAGCCTCTGGGTCGTAACACATGGTGGTGAGGGAGCATTTTGGATGCCTCTTGGCCCCCATTGCTGCTGTGGCATTCTGAAAATGGAGTACTATGTGCCTCTTTGAACTTCTGGTCAAAATTTGAAACACTTCCCTGGATTTAATGCGACATGGATTTCTGGAATGAGGGGGTTATCCTGTGAGGAGATTGAGGAAACCTGACCAATACACAGAAGCCTGGATGAAAGAGGAATGATTTCATTGAGACGTGCAAGATGGTGTAATCTGACTGGGTCGAGATAGCCTTTTTTTTAGAAGTGAAGAGCCTAGTTTCAGCTTTCGAGGTTCTCCATTTTGAACTAAATGAGGGTTATCTGCGTCAGGAAACGTACCAGAACTGAGTAACCACAAGGAAGAGATCAACAACTGCTTAGAACAAACAAAATCAGAAGAAATTGTGTGGGCAAGGAGCAAGACGTGCCTTGACCTTATTGAATGGTGGCACATGCTCCAGGATCATTTGACATAGAGTCATAGTGTCATACAGCATGGAAACTGTCCCTTCAGCCCAACTTGCCCACACCGACCAACATGTCCCATCTGCATTAGTCCCACCTGCCTGTGTTTGACATCTTCCTTTCTGCCATAATTTAAGGAAGTTGAAGAGAAAGCTCCAAGATGAACAAAAACGATCTCTCCATTATTCAAGGTTAAAGCTGCTGCTCCAGGATTCCCATCTCCAACTGGGTCAGTTTCCAAACTGGAGATGGGGAAGCCAATATTTCCTTTAGCAGTATTACCTTTTAGCCACTTACTACCTCTGTCTTGTCATCTGGCCTTGAAAAGTGGGCATTGATTGTTCTTCTCATTACATACAGTGCATTCAGAAAGTATTCAGACCCCTTCACTTTTTCCGCATTTTGTTACGTTACAGCTTTATTCTAAAATGGATTAAATTCATTTTTTTAACATCAATCTATACACAATACCCCAGTATGAAGAAGCGAAAACAGGTTTTTAGAAATCTTTGCAAAGTAATTAAAAATATATAACTGAAATATCACAATTACATAAGTATTCAGACCCTTTGCTCTGACACTCAAAATTGAGCTTAGGTTCATCCTGTTTCCATTGGTTATCCTTGAGTTGTTTCTATAACTTGATTGGAGTCCACGAGTGGTAAATTAAATTGATTGGACATGATTTGGAAAGGCACGCACCTGTCTATACAAGGTCCCACAGTTGACAGTGCATGTCAGAGCAAAACCCAAGCCATGAAGACGAAAGAATTGTCTGTAGATCTCCGAGACAGGATTGTGTCGAGCCACAGCTTTGGGGAAGGGCATAAAACAATTTCTGCAGCATTGCAGGTCCCGAAGAGCACAGTGGCCTCCGTCATTCTTTTTTTTTTTTTTTTTTTTTTTAATTTTTATTTATTTATTAGAAGTAGACATATTATACAATGTAGTTACATATTATAGTAGAAAAAAAAACTTTTCATATACATCAGTCATACATTATTAAAATTTTCCATTATCAATTACTTCTGCTTCTAGTATTTTTATTTTTTATAGAAAGCGAGAAAAAGAGAGGGTAGAAAGTTACAAATAAAAAAGAAAGCAAAAAAAAAAACACAACAGAAAAACAAGGGAGGTGGAATGGGTTACCTGTTATACATCAATGGAGATAGGTTCGTAGGTTATAAAGTATAGAGTATAGTTTTTCATCTGTTCCTGAGTTCAAGTTTCAGCTGGGTCCTCGTGCTGTGCCAGTCTATCCCTTCAGATAGTTAATGAATGGAGCCCAAATTTTATGGAAAAGATCTTGTTTGTCCATTAAGACAAGTCTAATTCTTTCTAAGTATAGGGTCTCCGACATTTCCGTAATCCACATTTTGATTGTGGGGGTTGTAGGGCCTTTCCAAAATTTTAATATTAATTTTTTTCCGGTTATTATACTGTAATTGAGGAAGTTTCTTTGGTTTGTTGTGAGTGTTAAGCTTTGTTCTGATATTCCAAGTATTATTAATTTTGTGTCTGGATCCAGCTTTGTATTAATAACTTTTGAAGGCCTCCGTCATTCTTAAATGGAAGAACTTTAGAACCACCAGGACTCTTCATAGACCACCCAGCCAAACAGCAATCGGGGCAGAAGGGCCTTGGTCAGGGAGGTGACCAAGAACCCGATGGTTACTCGGACAGAGCTCCAGAGTTCCTCTGTGGAGATGGGAGAACCTTCCGGCAGGACAGCTATATCTGCGGCACTCCACCAATCAGGCCTTTATGGTAGAGTAGTCAGACAGAAGCCACTCCTCAGCCCACCTGGAGTTTGCCAAAAGGCATGAGAAACAAGATTCTCTGGTCTGATGAAACCAAGATTGAACTCTTTGGCCTGAATGCCAAGCGTCATGTCTGGAGGAAACCAGCCACTGCTCATCACCTGGCCAATACCATACCTACCGTGAAGCATGGTGGTGGCAGCATCATGCTGTGGGGATGTTTTTCAGCGGCAGAAACTGGGAGATTAGTCAGGATCGAGGGAAAGATGAACGGAGCAAAGTACAGAGAGATCCTTGATGAAAACCTGCTCCAGAGCGTTCTGGACCACAGACTGGGTCGGAGGTTCACCTTCCAACAGGACAATGACCCTAAACACACAGCCAAGACAACGCAGGAGTGGCTTCGTGACAAGTCTGTGAATGTCCTTGAATGGCCCAGCCAGAGCTCGCACTTGAACCCGATTGAACATCTCCGGAGGGACCTGAAAATAGCTGTGCATCGACGCTCCCCCTTTAACCTGACGGAGCTTGAGAGGATCTGCAGGGAAGAATGGGAGAAATTACCCAAATACAGGTGTGCCAAGCTTGTAGCATCATACCCAAGAAGACTTGAGGCTGTATTCGCTGCAAAGGTGCCTCAACAAAGTACTGAGTAAAGGGTCTGAATGCTTGTAAATGTGATATTTCAGTTATTTCTATCTAATTACTTTGCAAAAATTTCTAAACACCTGTTTTCGCTTTTTTATTATAGGGTATTGTGTATAGGTTGATGATTTAAAAAAAATGAATTTAATCCATTTTAGGATGCAGCTGTAATGTAACAAAATGTGGAAAAAGTGAAGGGATCTGAATACTTTCTGAATGCACTGTAGTAACTGGATTTCCATCCAAGATGAGACCTGAGATTTTATGGTCCCATTATATCACACCAGCCGAGTTGGACAGCCAAGGAGACTTAGCTTTGCAGTAAAAGGTTAGGAATTTAAATTATGTTTTTTTCACGCTTGAAATTATTCAATTTATTGGAAAGATGCATTGCACAACCACAGACTGATGCATTTAAAGGAGTTGAGTCAATTTTCTGATCTAAATGATAAGATGCAATTTCTATAATAAAGGAGTGCCTTTGGACAGAATTTAATAACTGAAGCAGCTGGATGTCGTGCTCCCCTTCTTCCAACCAGCTGCCCTCCTGACCAGCTCTTTTTCTTCCCACAGCACTACACAAAGTTGTGGATTCGTCACTTTGATTGGTAATCAGGTTGGTGTTGTTTTGCCTCTTTATTTTACAATTAGTCACATGCATGCGATTTAGCCTCGTGACTGCAATGAATTCATAATGAACTGGATTGCATCTCAAGTATAATTAGCCATGGCTGGCCAAGAGAAATAATTTCCAATAAAAGTTTTGGTGTGACGTCTTGTCTCCAGAGACCTTCCCCTTGAAGTTGGCAGCTTTTTCAATAGCTTCTGGTGCACACTTTTTGCACTGGTGCCCAACCTGCGTGGCCATTAAGGATAGTTAAGGAGCTCCGTACTTCTCCCAACTGAGGAGAAACTGATGCCTTCCTATACTCCATCTTAATTTCCATGAAGTTAGCACAGAATGTTGGGGTGGAAGATTGCAACCATCACGTGGTCTTCCCTGTTTCGACAAATGCAATCAATTAAATAAGATCAAATAGTACAAGTTGTCCTACAACTTTAAGCTGTGCACGCCGTACGCAAGAAGAAGAAGGGCACAGAATACTCATGGGAGGCTGGAGGATGACCTTGTGGGAAGCTGTGCGATTCCCACTCCTTCAATGCCTACAAATTATTACCTCTCCAAAAGGCCAGCTACAAAAAAATTGCACAGGATGTATAATGTCTCAGAGTATGCTCATTATACTTTACTGGAGAGGCCAATCTCTCAAATTATCCAGATCTTGGCTAGCTAGAGGTTTAGGTTCACTCTATAGATAAGAACAGAGGATGTTGTCAATGAGTCAGACAGATGATTCTGATTTTGTCCAACAGGAATGTGAAAATGTGCGGCACAGTGGTGCAGCAGTAGAGCTACTGCCGTACAGCGCCATAAGACCCGTTCAATCCCTACAGCGCTTCGTACGAAGTATTACCATTCTTCCCGTCCTCTGGGTTTTCTCCGACTCCAGTTTCCTCCACATCCAAGACTCAGTTGTATGAATTGCTTGATATAATGATAATATTTGTTCCTCAGATGTGTAGGTAGTTTAAAACTGGGGATCGCGTCGGTGGGCTCTCAACAAACTAAACTACATTATTGACAATGCTAAATATTGCAAATATTGGAAACATAGGATCATACTCCTTTAGATCACTCTGTGATTAATTACAGAGTGGTGTCGCACAAGTTAATTAAAAATTCTAGAGCCACCATGCAGAAACCTACGCATGCACACTTTGTGTCTCAAGTGAGTTGCTGCAATATATGGTGAACTTGGTTCACTTCACAGTGTTTGAGGGGGACGGCAGAGGTATGGCCAAAGTCAGAAACCATAGCCAAAGCAGAACTAAGAATGAGGTCCTGCTAAAGGAATTTGAGGAGCCAGGGCAGAAATAGATTTGCAGCATCTCAGATCTCTGGATTATTCCTTATGTTATATGTAAACCAAACAAATGAGGGAATTGAAGGCACAACTTACTGAGTGGTGCCTAGTTCAGGGGTTTTGATTCGTGGAACATGGGCAGCAATATTCATAGTGTGAAATTTAAAGCAATTTATGTTAGTAAAGAGAAAATAGTGGAAGAACTAACAGAATCTCTCAGCAGTCAGAGTGTGGAGAGAGAAACAGACTTAATGTTTCAGGTCAAAGACCCTCATCGGAACTAAATTAATAACTGATAGCCAACAGACCTGATCTATCTTTGAGTTCAAGGAAGGTGACTGCAGTGATAATGGGCGTATTAATAATAATTTTCCAAAATTCTTCAATTCTGGAATGGGTCCAGTGGACTGGAAGGTAGCAAATGTAATTTACCATTCAAAGGAGGAGAGAGGGGGGAAGCAGTTAGCCTGAAATCCATCACAGGTGAATGCTAGCATTACTACTGATTAAGTGATAGGAGTCCAGAGAAAACCATACAATGATTGGGCAGCTAACCAGCTGTTATGAGTGAGAAAGTATACTTGATAAATATCATCTTTATCAGCAATTATGTAATTAGCAGGGTGTAAAAAGAAGATGCAGTTTAATGTACTTTATTGAAAATTTCAAAATGAGTTGGGGTACAATCTTTTTAGATTTTTGATTGAGACCTGAGGGACAACTCTTTCACATAGTGTGTGGTGGGTATATAGAACGAGCTGCCACATGAAGTAGTTAAGGCAGGTACAATAACAATATTTAAAATACATTTGGACAGGTTTTGAGGTATATGGACCAGGCACAGGTAAATGGAACTAGCTTAGAAAGGGCCTTTTGGTCGGCCATAGGGCCTGTTTCCATGCTTATGACTCTGTGACTAAAATGTCATACAGAAGATTATTAAACCAAAGTAGACAAGACTAAAAGTAATATTTGAATTGATAGAAGATTGTTTAAAGAGGATGCAGAGAGTAGGAATAACAGTAATTTTTAACTTGGCAGGCTGTGATTGATTGCAGTGTCCCAGGTTGATGAGCTATTTTGACGCTTGGATAAAAGGGCCGTGGGCCGTGTATCCAAGCTCGATGAGGACATGGAGAGGAAATGTAAGCTATGGGGACACAGTGAGGCCAGAGAGTGTTACAGAAATGTTTAGTGATTGGAGAAAACAGTTGCTAGACGTATAAAATGATGAAATTAGAAATAATTAACTTATTTATGGAATTTTTAAAAAGCAGAATACTTTTGATCCTCATGGCCTCTAAAACAACAGTAGGGGGGAAGAGAAAGCTCACAAAAAAGGGCCAAGTGTGTGTGGTTTTGCCACGATTACTGGCTTCCCAATGGTGCAGGGTTCAATTGATTCACCCACAGAGTCTTATGTTTCACTTCTGAATGCAGAAATGCACCAGAGCTTCAGTAACCCGGCCAGTCACGTAAGTACAAGCTGTTCTCTGATGTGCAACTTAATTCCTGACCTAAAGTCTTTCCACCACCTACAAGTCAAGAGTGTGACTGAACGCCCTGTACTTGCCTAAACGAGTGTGGCTGCAACAGCTCTCAAGATGACTGGGACATGCAGACGCAACATCATCAATATTCAGTCCTCAATCACCAGTGTGAACTACCCACAGTTCTCACTGCAGAGCCACACGAGGGGAACTCCTCAGCAACTCTATCCTAGCAGCCTCCGCCAACTAGAGCAAGAGCAGAAACTTGGGGACACCACCCCACACTACCCTCCCTTGGAAATATATCTGCAATCTTCCATTATAGGTATTGCCTACCCTACAGCTTTCACCAAACACTGAAGCTGTTCGCCTCCATCAACAAGTCAGCAATCAGATAGAAGGGGTATCTGTCTGCCTTGTTGATGTCCACATATCCCAAAACTGCCACTCAGGAATAACTAGAGGAACCCAGTCAGAAAGCCTGACTGGTTCAACACTGTGTGCACACTGTCTCCTGCAATTTCTCCAGCTATCTCCCAGTCGTATATTTCAGACCGTAAAGTACAGTTCATGCTTTAATAACCAAGGTGTAGCCTCCTTTAGGTGAATCTTGGCTTCCATACTTTGGAGGGATATGGATTATGTGCAGGCAGATAAGAGTTGGTCTTGGCATCCTGTTCGGCACATACATTGTGGGTTAAAGGGCCTTTTCCTGTGCTGTTCTATGTTGTAAGTCAAAATAGATCATAAACTCAAGGGCTTGTGTCAGGCACAGCTGATGTATTCAGTTCCTGCATGTTATTGGTATTTCCAAGATCTAACCACATCTTTCATAGCCAGTTCCAGCCATCAATGAGCCTTGCTCTGAACACAGAAGTGGGAGCTTTGCTTCAATCCCACTGCATCTCACTCCACACCATGTGCACCTATGACATTGATTTTCTCCTCAGTGTAGGTGCAAAGAAAAACGGATAAATACTTGAGCTTCACTGTACTCTCTGCCCGCTGTTGTTTATCCAACTGATCCCCACTGTTAAACATCTACCATTGAATGTATGCAACAGTGGGGTGGTTGGCAGGGTGGGGAAATCTCACCATTCAGCCCCATTAACCAACTCCAAAATACTACAGTCTCCTGTTTGCCTGGAGCGAGCAAGATTTTCAATTTAAGATCTACACGTAAGAGGAAAATTGACCTTTTCCCTTCAGGAATGTGATTTAGAATGGAAAAAATATACTTTTCTTTCTACATATTCAACTCTGGTCTCAGCTGCACCACTGAAGAAGTCCAAGGCATTAATTGAAGCTTTCCTGGCTTGTACTGTAAAAGACACAGTAGATTAGTTTGCTTCATGAGAGGTAAGCAAAATGTACTTCTAAAGAAGCATACTACATAGATTAGATTAGATTAGATTAGATATAATTTATTGCCACACAGCCAGGCTGGTGGAAATTTGGGTTGTCTGCAGCGATACAATAATAAAGAACACACAACCACAATAAAACTGTAACACAAACATCCACCACAGCATTCATCACTGTGGTGGAAGGCACAAAATTTGGCCAGTCCTCCTCAATTTCCCCCCCGTGGTCAGGACCAGAGTCCAGAGTCAGTCCAGGATCGGCTTTTCCTCACCGGAGACCGCGGCTTTAAGTTGTTGTAGGCCGCAGGCCGGCGGTCAAGATTTGAAGTCCCCGCCACAGCCAGAAGCACCGTAGACTGCAGGGCCGGCGGTCGAAGCTCCCCTCCAGGGGTGATGGTAAGTCCATGCCGGACCCGCGGTAGAAGTTGGCCGCGGGCCGTCAGTGATGGCTTCTTCTTCCCCCGGGTCCCCAACGTGAGATCCCGGGCTGTAGACGCCGCACCAGCTGGAGCTCTGCAGACCGCGGCTTCAGGCTGCGACTTCAGGCTGCCGGCTGCCGCGGGCCAGCAAAACGGAGCGCTCCCCTCCAACGAGCCCCAGCGAGGGCTCACCCGCTCCACGCCGAGAGTCCACGCTGCGCCCGCCGCTGAAGCCCCGGGCGCGTCTCCGGGAAAGGCCGCGTCGATCCTTGATGTTAGGCCACGGGGGAGGCGACCTGGAAAAACTCGCCTCTCCGTGGAGGAGGCGACCGAAGCGGTTTCCCCCTCACCCCCCCACACAGGACACACAAAGAAACATTAAATACAGACTATAAAACATACTAAAAAAATTTAAAAAGGTTGAAAACCATGACCTTGTTGCCAGTTATCACGGCTCCACTATTCAATATGGAAAGGAATAACACAGACACCAGATAGACTAATCTGTGCAGACCATGTGAGGATGTAATTCATAATGCTGTAGGTACAATGGTATCCACGGGGTCCTCATGCCCTGACATTATCCCCATCACTTTGGCTGATGAATCTGCTGATCTCTTCGATCTCCCCCACAATATCCTTATTCTCAAATTTTTGAATCTGTCCATAAAAAAAAGACCTGGCACTATTTGGTTTGAAGGAACCCCAGGGTATGTGGTGATTTATGCTAATTTCCAAACTGACTCTGTTAATGCCTACTTCTTCGCATGTTCTTAGGCAGCATACAATTTCTGATGGTTTAGTGCCTTTATGGTTCTGTGTAGAAGTATTGTCATCAGGATAATGCCCAAAATCAACACTGGACTGGTGATTTGAGAAGCTCAAATCTAGATTAAGATAGGTGTCGAATGAACCTCGGGGTATAAAATAAACATTTTCAGAAAAGAATTGCTCTTCCAGAAAAATGCAAAATGGCTGCATATAAACAGCTGAAGCAATCTGGCTGGTTGACTGCCAAACATGTGTTTTATTTTGTACATAAATCCGTATCTTGATATCATTAGCACTATCCTTGTGGCAAGTGCTTTAATTGTCGATTTGAAATGCCATAATTTGTGGTTGCTTTCAAATGACTTTTGAATAGAATGTTCACATATGAGTGTTTACAGTATCTTTATGGAATTTTGAAACATTTATCTGAGTGTTGCCATCTTTTCCTAATCATTGGCATTGCTCTTCTCCCCTCCTGGTCTTTTATTGGGTTGTTATGTTAGCATTCACCACAAATGGCTGACATGAGGATTTGGGAATTTATCTGCAGAAGGAATGAATTTGCAGCGCAGTCTTTGATCCCGCTCCATTTATTGATTTGCTCACATCCCTTTGCAGGATCCCGAGGTGCCTTTTCTTTTAAGGCTGGGCAGTGTGAACTCAGATGTAGCTAAGCACCAACCTGTGCCAGGTTACCTGCCTCTGGGACAGGCAGGGAGTAGAAGCAGAAGCATCACCAGTTAAAGAATCACTCTGACCAAGTATGGCCACATTTTCAGGTGAAGATGTCAATGTACTTTCCATTTTTATCCCCCAGTCAGGCTAAGGAATTGAGTATTCTAGATGTAAGCAACTCAAACTAGGCAGTAATTAAATGTAATGAAGGTACACAAAAATGCTGGAGAAACTCAGCGGGTGCAGCAGCATCTATGGAGCGAAGGAAATAGGTAATGTTTTGGGCCGAAACCCTTCTTCAGACTGATAGGGGGTGGCGGGGAGAAGGAAGGAGAAAGGAGAAGGAGGAGCCCGAGGGCTGGGGGATGGGAGGAGACAGCTCGAGGGCTAAGGAAGGGGAGGAGACAGCAAGGGCTAACAAAATTGGGAGAATTCAATGTTCATGCCCGCCGGATGCAGGCTCCCCAAGCGGAATATGAGGTGCTGTTCCTCCAATTTCCTGTGTTGCTCACTCTGGCAATGGAGGAGACCCAGGACAGAGAGGTTGGATTGGGAATGGGAGGGGGAGTTGAAGTGCTGAGCCACCGGGAGGTCAGGTAGGTTCTCGCGGACCGAGCGGAGGTGTTCGGCGAAACAATCGCCCAACCTCCGCTTAGTCTCACCGATGTAGATCAGCTGACATCTAGAGCAGCGGATGCAGTAGATGAGGTTGGAGGAGATACAGGTGAACCTCTGTCGCACCTGGAACGACTGCTTGGGTCCTTGAATGGAGTCGAAGGGGGGAGGTAAAGGGACAGGTGTTGCATTTCTTGCGGTTGCAACGGAAAGTGCCCGGGGAGGGGGTGGTATGGGAGGGAAGGGAAGAATTGACAAGGGAGTTGCGGAGGGAGCGGTCTTTGCTGAAAGCAGACATTGGGGGAGATGGGAAGATGTGGCGAGTGGTGGGGTCACGTTGTAGGTGGCGAAAATGACGTAGGATTATTTGTTGTATGTGACGGCTGGTGGGGTGAAAGGTGAGGACTAGGGGGACTCTGCCCTTGTTGCGAGTGCGGGGATGGGGAGAGAGAGCAGTGTTGCGGGGTATGGAAGAGACCCTGGTGCGAGACTCATCTATGGTGGAGGAGGGGAATCCCCGTTCCCTGAAGAATGAGGACATTTCAGATGTCCTGGTGTGGAACACCTCATCTGGGAGCAGATGCGGCACAGGCGGAGGAATTGGGAGTAGGGGATGGAGTCCTTACAGGAGGCAGGGTTGGAAGAAGTGTAGTCCAGATAGCCATGGGAGTCAGTGGGTTTGTAGTGGATGTCGGTCAGGAGTCTATCACCTGCGATGGAGATAGTGAGGTCAAGGAATGGTAGGGAAGTGTCGGAAATAGTCCAAGTGTATTTCAGTGCCGGATGGAAGTTGGTGAACTGAACTGAAATACATCTGGAATATTTCCGACACTTCCCTACCATTCCTTATTCACAGCTTGGTATGACAACTGCTCAGTTCAAAATCGCAAGAAATTGCAAAGAACTGTGGACACCCAAACCAGACTCCCCCAATTGACTCCATCTATACTTCATGTTGCCTCGGGAAAGCAGCCAACATAATCAAGGACCATTCACACCCTGATCATTCTCTCTTCTCCCCTCTCCCATCGGGCAATAGGTACAAAAAGCAGATATCTCCAGATGTAAGAACAGACTCTTGAATGGACCTTTCATATGCCAAGTAAAAATACCCGATCTTCAAATCTACCCCGTTGAGGCTCTTCCACCTTTTTAATCTGTATTTTCTCTGCAGCTGTAACACCATATTATACTGTAAGACAAAGGAGCTAGTTCTTGACTTCAGGTAGAGGTGTGGTGGAATACAAGCCCCAACCACCAGCAAAAATGAGGTCAAGTGGAAATTGGAAAATGGAAGGTCAAGACCTTCAAGGTCCTGGGTGTAACTATCACCAACAATCTGTGCTGGACAAACCACATTGAAGCTCATCCAAATAAACAACCAACGCCTCTACTTGTTTAAGAAGGAACTGCAGATGCTGGAAAATCGAAGGTACACAAAAATGCTGGAGAAACTCAGCGGGTGCAGCAGCATCTATGAAGCGAAGGAGATAGACAATGTTTCGGGCAGAAACCCTTCTTCAGACTGAAGGGTTTCGGCCCGAAACGTTGCCTATCTCCTTCGCTCCATAGATGCTGCTGCACCCGTTGAGCTTTTTGTGTACCAATGCCTCTACTTCCTCAGAAGACTTGGAAAGTTTGGCATGTCTCCAACAACTCTTACAAACTTCTACAGATGTACTGTAGAAAACACACTATCAGGTTGCACCACAGCTTGGTTCTGCTCAAGACCACAAGAAATTACAGAGTTGTGGATGTAGGCCAGTCCAACACAGACCAGATACCCCACCATTGATTTCATCTGCACTCGCGTTGCCTCGGGAAAGCAGCCAACATAATCAAGGATCTTTTTTCAGCCTGGTCATTCCCTTTTCTCCCCTCTCCTGTCGGGCAGAAAATACGAAAGATTAAAAGCGCAAACAATCAGACTCAGGAACAGCTTCTTCCCCTCTGTTATCAGACTATTGAATGCTCCTCTTATAGGTTAGGGTGTAGATCCGATCTTCCAACCTACTTTAATTGTAGACACTGGATTTTTTCTCTGTAACTATAATACTGCATTGATGTTATACCATATACTGCACTCTGGTATATTTCTTTTTGCATCATGTGTTGTACTTATGTGAGTCTTGATTGTACTCTTGTATGTAATGATCTGATTTAATTGGATACCAAGCAAATAACGGTTTTTCACTGTACCTCAGTATACCTGACAATAATAAACTAATACCAATGTTTTGTTTTTATTGGTTCTGTGTATGACTGCAGGCAACATAATTTCGTTCAGACCGAAAGGTCTGAATGACAATAAAGGAATCTAATTCTAATTCTAATTCTAATGATCACAGGCCGAGCTTCCGAGCATCTCATAAAACAGCATTAATCATGAACTGAATACACACCCAGGGCAAGTCACCACAGGGGTCTTGTTTCTGCATTTCAATTGGAATCCAGCAACAGATTTACACCACAAATCTGCATTAATGCAAAATAAAACATACTCTTCTGCTTACAGGTTTTTAGTTGTTGCATTTTGTTAATTAACCAAGCCATTAAATTATTCCTTACTTCATAACCTAAAAATAGGAAACAGTGTGAATATATCAGTGACTAGTTTTATATTGCAAACTTATGTAAAGGCCACACACAAGCCACACAGTTATTAAATAACATTTTAAAAAGATTTTTATCACATCTTTTCTAGCTAGCTTATTATTTGAAAAAGGCAATCTCACTCGTGTATGGAAGCTGTTGTTCCAAAAATCCAGTCTTTTTTCTGTGTTGTTTTGTAAAATTATATATTTGGATTTTTGCCCTGGTCGCAGTATTCGTTCCACTGTCCTCTGACATGAAGGGTAACTGGTCCAACCTGAACAAAGACATTTTGCCCAACAATTGAGGGAGTGATCACCTCATCCTAATTATAGCCTTCCCTCACCCAACTCATCAGAAAAGATTGATGATACATTCTAGGAAATTTCCAAGGGAGAACTTTGGCCATGGCTGACCTTTGAACGGTGGAGATTCCAGTTGAAGCACGATCCCAAGAAGGAATGAGAAAAAAATCACAACACAGTGAGCCCAATGTGTTCATGGTATCAATAGTCAGCTGTCACCATTTGATCCATAGCTTGGCAGATCACAGGTTAGTGGTCACTGTCAATTGCCCCTAAAGGGCCTGTCCCACGAGCATGCGACTCCATGCGGCAAGCGTGACCTAAGCGACTCCATGCAGCAAGCGCTACCTAACGTGGTCGCTTGAGCTGTACGGCCTTCCGGGGCCGGTCCCACTTCGATCGCCGGAGCCGCATGGAGTTGTGCGGAGCTGGTCCCGACATCGCTCGGGGCTCCGAAAAACTGACCGTGTTCAAAAATTCCGCGCGGCAATGGCCTGCCGGCCTGCCGGCCCGCAGCCGCCTCGAAGCCGTACGTCACACGCGAACTTCCCGCGGACTTCGCTCACACTTCATGTCACTCACTCGACCTCAGCGCGGCCCCCGCTTCTGATTAGGTCGTGTTTGCCGCATGGAGTCGCATGCTCGTGGGACAGACCCTTAATGTGTATTGAGCAGTAGATTTTGCAGAGGAGTGGATGAGAATATATGAAGGGATTACTTCATCACTTCTGGCTGTCTGCCTTCCACAGCCTCCAACCTTATCGTTTCCCAGCCCCGCACAGCTCAGTTTTACCTTCTCCTCAAAATCCACAAACACAACTGCTCTGGCAGACCCATTGTTTCTGCCTGCTCCTGTCCCACGGAAATGATTTCCATGTACCTCGACTTCGTCCTATCCCTCCTGGTCCAATCTCTCCCAACCTATGTCCAAGATACCTCACATGCCCTTCGTCTCTTTAATGATTTCCGCTTTCCGAGCCTCCACTCCCTCATCTTTACTATGGATGTTCAGTCACTCTACGTGGCTCATGTTGTTGACCTCCCCGTAGTGAGCCCTGTCAACTGGCCTCAGTCAGGCGAACGACAACAAACCAAGACAGCAGCAGCGCCATAGCTTGCCGCCTTTTTAGTGCGGGCACCTACGGATGTCGAACCGGATGGCATCACCCTGCTGCAGACTTCTGCTGCCTCAAACACAAGAAGAAGTCACTCTCAACCTCCATCCCCCACCAGGAATGCCTTAAAGCCCTCCGTTTCTTCCTCGACCGCAGAACCATCCAATTTCCCTCCAGTAACACTCTACTCCGCCTAGCGGAGCTGGTCCTCATACTCAACAACATCTCCTTTGACTTCTCCCACTTCCTCCAAGTCCAAGGTGTAGCTATGGGCAGCCACATGGGCCCCAGCTATGCCTACCTCTTTGTAGGGTACGTTGAACAATCCATGTTCCAGACGTACACTGGCCCCATCCCCGAACTCTATCTCCATTACGACCTCCTGCACCCATGCAGAACTCATGGACTTCATCAACTTCACCACCAATTTTCATCCTACACTCAAATTTGCTTGGACCATCTCCGACACCTCCCTCCCCTTTCTTGATCTCACAGTCTCCATCACAAGAAATAGACTATTTACTGACGTCTATTACAAACCTGCTGACTCCACAACTATATCGACTACACTTCTTCCCACCCTGCTTCCTGCAAAGACTCTATTCCCTACTCCCAATTCCTCCGTCTCTGCCGCATCTGCGCCCAAGATGAGATGTTCCATATGAGAACATCCGAGATGTCCTCATTCTTTAGGGAACGTGGGTTCCCCTCTCCCATCATAGATGAGGCCCTCACTCGTATCTCCTCGGTATCCTGCAGCCCTGTCCTTGCTCCCCCTCTCCCTAGTTGCAACAGAGACAGAGTCACCCTAGTCCTTACCTTTCACCCCATCAGCCGTCGCATACAACACATAATCCTCCGAAATTTCTGCACCTTCAACGGGATCTCACCACCAGCCACATTTTCCCACCTCCACCCCTTTCCGCCTTCTACAGAGACCGTTACCTCCGCAACTCCCTGGTTAACTCACCCCACCCAAACCACCCACTCCCCAAGTACTTTCCCCTGCAACCACAAAAGATGCCACACCTGTCGCTATACTTCCTCCTTCGACTCTGTCCAGGGACCCCGACAGTCCTTTCAGGTTAGGCAGAGGTTCACCTGCACCTTCTCCAACCTCATCTACTTTATCTGTTGTTCAAGATGTGGACCTTTATACATCGGCGAGACAAAACACAGACTGGGCGATCGTTTCGCAGAACACCTTCGCTCAGCCCGCGTGAAACAACTTGATCTCCCGGTTGCTGGACACTTTAATTCTCCTTCCCAATCCTACACAGACCTTAGTCTCCTTCATTGTCTCCTCCATTGTCAGAGTGAGGCTAAACTTAAATTAGAGGCACAGCATCTCATATTTCGCTTAGGCAGCTTACAGGCCAGTGGTATAAATATTAATTTCTCTCACTTCAGGTAGCCCCGGCATTTCCTCTCTCTCTATCCTTCCCCCACCCAAGTCGCACTAGCTTCTCATTTTCACCCTACAAACTGCTTACAATGGCCTGTTTCCTTTATCATTGCTACTTTTTTGCATATCTTTCACTCATTGTTCTTTATCTCTCCACATTACCGTCTATATCTCTCGTTTCCCTTATCCCTAACCAGTCTAAAAAAGGGTCTTGACCTGAAATGTCACCCATTCCTTCTCTCCAGAGATGCTGCCTGTCCCGCTGAGTTACTCCAGCTTTTTGTGTCTATCTTGAGTTTGTACATTCTCCCTGTGACCACGTGGGTTTTCGCAGGGTGCTCCGGTTTCCTCCCACACTCCAATGATGTACAGGTTTGTAGGTGAATTGGCTTTGGCAAATATTGTGAATTGTCCCTAATGTGTAAGATAGTGTTAGTGTAAGGGGTGATAACATGGACTCGGTGGGCCGAAGGGCCTGTTTCCATGCTGTATCTCTAAAGTCTAAAAATCTAAACCGCAACACTCAATGATCCCACTTGATAGCTCATCAAAGGTTTCAATCAAATTAATCAGACATGGCCTTCTCTTAACAAATACATCTGTCTGATTAATCTGGGACTTTTTAAATGAAGGTTTATTCTTCCCTTGGAATAGTTTCTAATTATTTGGTTTATCCCTACCTAGATTTTCACAGTACAATCACTACTCCTGTAGCCAGAAAATAGGGGAAAGTTGTAGTCAGAGTCTCCACAATGTCCTCCTTTTAAGAGCCTGGGATATATTTCATTTGGACCTGGTGATTTACCCATTTTCGAAGATGATTAAATGTTTAATATGTCCTCCTCTGCTCTGTTTAACCCATCCAATATTTCACATTAATACCACTTCACCACAGCACCAGCGTTTTCCTACTTCCATTTCTTATCCAAAGCAATAAATCATAAACTAAAAACAGAATGAGTATTTAAAATTCCACAATTAGTCAGTCAATATGACCATGAACAAATATATTATCATACGGTTACATTCTGAAAAAACATGCATTATTATCAGAAGTAATTGTCACTGCATGAGCAAAGATTGTTTTAATTCTCTTCATGTACAGTATTTTGGTTGTTGGTGGTGCCTGAGAAAGACAATGATTTCTGCAATCCTCTGAAGCCTCCAGCTATACATAGATGAGATATTTACTTGGATAACTACAATCACTCTCAAGAACACAAAGCACAAGAAAACAGGAGCAGGAGTCGGGGATCCCACCCTGAAATCTACCCTCCCATTCAATTTGATCAGGGCTGATCTGCCACAGACCTCATCTCCTGCACTGAGTTTCCCATAATGTATCTGCTTTCTCTTTAACCACCTCCAGTGATCTCGTGTCCACAACTACTGGGGCAAAGAATTCCAGATTCACTACCCTCTGTATGAAGGATTTCCAAAGCATCTCAGTATTAAATGACTGTCGCCTTGTCCCTCTGTCTCCTAACTATATCCCCTTGTTTCAACTGTTCCATGAGAAGAAACATCTCCACGTCAAGCTGATCATACCCCCTTATATGTTTCAATAAGATCGCACATCATTCTTCCAGATTCCAAAGAATATTGATCTAACTTTTTCAGCAGTTCACAAAAAGACAACCCTGTAATCCTGGTAAATAAGCAACCTTGTGATGAACAAGATTTGGCATTTGAAACTTTGCTCTGGGTCAACTACTAAGGTGCAATGTCCATTCTCTGTGCAGTCTTAGTGAATGAGTGGGGCGGGGTGGGGGGGGGGGTGGGGGTGGTGAACAGCACAACCGATAAAAGAGTAATTACATGATCTGAAGGGAGAGGGCAGGGTGCGGAAAAGATTCTCTGATGCTACTGGCAATGGAAGACTTGAGTTATAAGAAGAGGCAGGAGAAGCTAGGACTGTTTCCCTGGAACATAGGCTGGGGTTATAGAGCTTTATAGAATCATAATGGGCTTAAATAAGTCTAAAATTAAAGGTGAGAGGGGAATAATTTAAAGGGGAACTGAGGGGCACATTTTTCAGACAGGAGAGGTGGGTATCTGGAAGGAGCTGCCAGAATAAGTGGTAGAGGTACAATTACGGCATTTGAAAGACAGTTTTGTTTCCAAAAATAAACTTTATTTAGAATAAAGGAATTAGGACATGCTGTGTTGTTATGACGGGTAATGTATAGTATTCACTGAAGATTCTCTGCTGAAGTGACAGTGTGTGTCAGGGTCAAGTCTGTTGATTGATGTTCATAATTGTATTGGTAATCAGTTAACCTGGTAGTTTCCAGATAAGGAACTGGTTAATGGAGGAACAGGGTGGAAGTTAGTCGGCACATTTGAAGGATTTTTATTCCATCTGATACCACCATTATGTTTGCCATGCTGTTATTAATTATCATGGGGTAGTGTTCATGAGAAACAGACTATAAAGTTGTAAAATTGTGGAGCTGCATTAAAAATGGGGTAACACCAAGATCATTGGACCCAGAGAAAGAAAACCCAGTAATATTGTTTATTTCTCTCTTCTACTGTTTAGAGATGTTGTGAATCTGGTCTTGATTTTTCACACCAAATATGATTCATAACATTTACTGTTTATTTGTATGCAATCAAAATGTGTTACAAATAGGAGCAAAAAAGGTTTGTAGAATACTTTGCAGAATAACTAGGGTAATGAGATGGTTGTGGTTCATGTTTACCACCATCCTCAGCCATCTTAAGCACACAGCAACTCCGCGTGCCTCCTCCCCTGTGTCCGTGCAAGCTGATTACTTGATTACACAAACCCTGGCACAACACCACAATGAATTCCGGACTTCCAGTCTTGTACAATTATTGTTGATCCGTCAATGCAAAATTTACAGATGCTGTGATATTACTTATGGAAATAAATCCTAGTATCAATGCCTATCTAATTGTGTGGTCTATAATCCTGCATGCTATGTACTACACAGAATACCACAGAGTCAGCATTGAGTTACAACACATATTGTATTGTGGTTCAGATTATTTTATGAACCATCCAGACTTTGCTCTTGTGGGTTACAATTTTAACTGAGCCCTTGATGTATCCCTGCGATTTTAATGCTCAGCAGACTGCCTCTTGTGCACTAGGTATCATATACATCCATTACTGCCAATGATATTATTTTTACCATTTGCGTTTCACGGAAGAGAAGTTTAAGGATATGGAACAAAGACAACCATAACTGTGACTGTGGCCCACTGTTTCTCCTTGACCTCTCTGGTGGATCAAGCCATTTTCTCCCAACATCTCTCCTCAGGTCTGGTGGGACTGCTCTCGTGTGGTGTCAGCCCTGCCTGCCCGCTCACTGCTATATAATCCAGTAATAGACATGCTTTCTCACTTCTGCACCATCAGTCCTTGAGAGACATTGACTGCAGGCAAATTTCCCACTGAGACACAAGAGACGGCAGATGTTGGAATCTTGAGCCAAAAACTAATCTCTGAAGGAACTTCAGTCATCAGTCAGGAGAATGGTCCCAACCAGCTGAGTTCCTCCAGCATTTTGTTTTTTGCTCATGTGTTTGCTTAAACTCTATCTTCTTACTGTAGATCAAACAGTATTGCTGATTTGATCCGTGTCTGATTCTGCTGCTGATGACCCGATCCATAATCCATGTCAGGAAAGTGGAATAACATTGTGGTCGACGACATAGAATCGCAACCTGTATGGTTGATCCCCTAAGTGGCACTGCAGCTTTACAATACCGACTGTATTGATCTTGCTTCCCCCATATGCGAGAAGAGTAACATTGGGGGGCTTTAATAGCTCTGTGTTCCTCAGATGATTGTACTGTTCCCGAGACAGAACATTGCATTTCGCTCCAGTGGCGATTTTCATCTCGAATACTTTATTGTTTACTGTTACGGTGGCCATTGGCTCACTATTCTGCACATTTTGTGTGATATTAGAATGTGCCTGCAAAATGATTCCATCGACCTTTGGCCTCTCGTCCATGCTGCTATCGGACAAATCTGACAGTGGCTCAGCCTGCTCTCTGCTCTCTGTTAGGTCGGGATCTGCAACATCTCCAGAAATGGTTTCGCCTTTTACACCCATGGTAAACTGGACCAAAGGCATGGCACTTCTCTCTCTTAGCCAAGTGCCCCCCACCACAGTTGTTACGTTCTTGAATAAAACGAGCTGCAGGATAATTAAGCTGTCTCTGCCTTGTTAATTCTTGCCTGGGTTGACTGGGAGATAAAAAGTGAGTGTTCTCAAGCTGACCTTGGAGTGCCATCTGTTGCTACCTTCGTTGGAAACGGAGCTAGCATGCTATCAACTCCTATACTGGAATGTATACAATCAACTCCAGCATTGGAATGGTGTGCCTGAGTGAGCGTTTGGGCATTACGAATTGACAGCTCAGACTGCGATAGCTCTATCCAAAGGTTTCTTCTCAGCTTGTCGATAAAAAGACCACATACCAACCGATCTCTAATAAATTCGTCTTTGAGATCGCCAAATCTGCAAGTTCCTGCAGCCTTCTTTATAGCACAAACAAAATATACAATAGTTTCCTTCTCATTCTGGTATCTTGAGAAAATGTTCACACATTCGATGAGTGGATTAGCTTGAGGGTCACACAACTGTCTAAACTTTCTCTTGAGACACTCCGGGTTGACCGACGACTCAGCCGGGGTCACGATCGGTGCTCCACCATCAACAGGTTGATGAGTTATTGCCTCAGCATACACAAACTGTTGTGCTCGTTCGTAAGTATCATCTCCTGAGAGTAGAAGGAGCATGCTTGCACGCAGGCACGGAAATCGCAATCAAAATATGGAAAGGACCGGGGGGGACACAATTATTTGGCGGCCGCGCGCGCATGCGCGCATTCACACACACACGCGCGAGCCTTCGGAGGCTCAATCCAGCGTTAAATGCAGCTCAACTCTGCCTGTCTCGCCGGCATAACCTATAGCCCTGCCTGAACGGACGGGACACCAGCGCTGCTTCTCCACGCTGGCCATATTTCCCGCAAGTCAGGCAGGGCTGTAAGTTAACCTGGCTGGACAGGCATGAGTTGAGCTGGGTTTAGCGTTGCTTCTCTGCGCTGGCTTTGGGTCTGGGGCCACAGCTCCCGCCTGACTCCCGACCTCTCTGGCCACCCATGGGGGGGGCGGGGGGGCACTCGGGTGGGGACGGGACAGGGCCGGAGACCCGGCCGGGATCGATCCTGGCTGCAGATGAGGCGCAGGTGTGTGCCACGTCTCCCCCCTCCAATCACCGCACTCTATCCTCAGTCCCACCCCCCACTCCTCCCTCCTCCAATGATCGCATTGAATCATCATGTCCCGCCCCCATTGCATGCTGACCGACGTCTCTCTCGTCCAATCGGCGCCCTCGATCATCAGTCGCACCCCCACTGACTCGCGGAAAGCGGAGATTTCACTGGGTTTTAAAATCCGGATTACAAAAACTTGGGGGGGATGTCCCCCACCTCTCAAAACAGAGGGGGACACGTCCCCCCTGTCCCCCCCGGGTTTTCCGCCCCTGCTTGCACGGACCATTGCCGGCTTGCCATGAGAAGTTGCAGCAATGAACAAATCATACTGTCGCTCAAATGTACACTGTCTGATTCTGCTATCGAAAACAAGTGGGTCTGTTTTTCTGAAACCTTCAGCCATGTCTGAGACAATGAAAATGTAAATAACAGCCAAAGTCAAACTGAAATCCCACCTCCGACACCATGTGCAAAGTACTTATGATAGAGTCATCAGATGACGCAGCGCGCGGCAGCCTCGCCAGCAGTTGGTCTGTCATTTCACCCTTTTTGTTATTTTTAGTGTATCAAAAGTATGATTTCAAAGATTTCTTAGTCTTTTTTGTGGGGGGGTGGGGGGGGAAGAGGGGAAACTGTTTCCGTCACTTCCTGGTCGAGGATGCGTCTTTTCTCCGAGTCGCATCTTCGTCCCCCCCCTCCCCCCCCTCGTGGCCTACCATCTGGATTGGCACGGCCTTTGGCGTGACCAAGGAGTTACGGAGGGAGCGGTCTCTGTGGAAAGCCGAAAGGGGAGGAGATGGGAAGATGTGGCCAACGGGGTCCCACCACTGGCCACATCTTCCCATCTCCTCCCCTTTCGGCTTTCTGCAGAGACCGCTCCCTCCATAACTCCTTGGTCAATTTGTCCCTTCCCACCCAAACCACCCCCTCTCCTGGTACTTTCCCTTGCAACCGCAGGAAATGCTACACTTGTCGCTTTACCTCCCCCCTCGACTCCATCCAAGGACCTTCTCCAATCTCACCTATTGCATTCGCTGCTCTAGGTGTCAGCTGCTCTACATCGGTGAGAAGAAGCGCAGGCTTTGCGAACGCTTCACCCAACACCTCCGCACAGTTCGCCTTAACCAACCTGATCTCCCGGTGGCTCAGCAGTTCAACCCCCCCCATTCCAAATCCGACCTTTCTGTCCTGGGTCTCCTCCATTGCCAGAGTGAGGACCACCGCAAATTGGAGGACCAGCACCTCATATTTTGCTTGGGTAGTTTACATCCCAACGGTATGAACATTGACTTCTCCAATTGCAGGTAGTCCTTGCTTTCTCCCTCCTTCCCCTGCCCTTCCCAGTTCTCCCACAGCCTACTGTCTTCCTTTCTTCTTCCCGCCCCCGCACCCCCACATCAGTCTGAAGAAGGGTCTCGACCCGAAACGTCACCTATTCCTTTGCTCCATAGATGCTGCCTCACCCGCTGAGTTTCTCCAGCATTCTTGTCTACCAGGCAACATGGATGTGGCGGGTTGAAGGGCCTGTTTCTGTGCTGTCTAGTCCCTTTACCCCAGCTGTCCAATGAGCTGGGAAAACCGAAAGGGGTCGTGGATAAGATGAACAAGGAGAAGGAGTACATGCTGGTTCCTCGCCGAGCTCTCATGGCAATCCTACTCAGGGCATGTCCCGTACTCAGAACGGCGGTGGGCAGCGCGACTCTTGTCAGCAGCGGCCTCTGCAGTCCATCTGTGTTTTTTTATTTTTTGTCTCGTTTTTATGTAGTTTTTGTTATTTTTTTTGTTGGGGTATGTGTGGGGGGGGGGGGGGGGGGGTGGGGGGGGGGGGGGGGTGGGGGGGTAACTTTAAAATCTTTACCTGCACGGGAGACCCGACCTTTTCTTTGTCGGGTCTCCGTTGTCGTTGGGGCTGCAACGTGGAGCGGCCTCCAACAGGAATGACCTGGGGCTCCAGTTGTGGAGCTGCCGACTACTCACCTCACCGTCGCGGAGCTGGCTGAGTCCGGAGCAGGTGGAGCGGTGGTGGAGCGCTGCTGCCACCCGACCCCCGGAGTTCGGAGGCTGCAACTGCGGGTCTGGCGGACGGCGGCACCTGAAGCCCGCGGGTCCCTGCTGGGTGACCGCTTTTCGGGGCTTCCGCAACGGCGACTTCTCCCGCCCGAGTTGCGGGGTTGAAGAGCACCTGGAGCGGGTCCTTACAGCACCGCCCCGCGCGGCTTGGAATGGCCGCGGGACTTTGCGAGCGCACGCCGGGGGCTCTAACAACAAGACCCGGTGCGCGACCTTGCATCACCCGGCGTGGCTTTAATGGCCGCGGGACAATCGCCATCGGCAGCCGGGGGCTTTGACTTTGACTCTGACATCGGGGGGGGGGGGAGTGCAGTGGAGAGATAAGTTTTTTTGCCTTCCATTACAGCGATGTGATGGATGTTTGTGTAAATTGTGTTGTGTCTCGGGTCTTTTTGTTTTGTAATGTATGGCTGCAGAAACGTCATTTCGTTTGGACCTCAAGGGGTCCAGATGACAAATAAATTGTATTGTATTATTGTATTGTATTGCACAGGCAACAAAGCACTGGGTAAATTACAAAAGCAATTACACTGCCGACTGCACGTCTTTGGGATGTGCGTGGAAACTGGAGCACCCAGAGGAAACCCATGGGAGAACATGCAAACATCATGCGCAGACAGCAACAAAGGCCCAGACTAAACCAGATTCTCTGGTGCAATGTCTCTACCAGCTGCTCCACTGGGCAGTGAATGCCAGTGTTTGAAGGTTTTCACAGCATATTATACCCTCCAGGCAATGTGGCCTCAGTCTGCTGTCAGCCTGTGGCATGGGGTGCAACCTCCCGAGGGTGTTGTCAATCCCGGCCATGGAGAATGTGCCACCCAAACTCATGCCTTGTAACGCCGAGCTCCTCCATGCAATTCTCCAGGGGGGTCAGCAATCTCCCCAACTTCAACGATACAATGCAAAACATTATGATAGAACTTTATTTATCCCAGGAGGGAAATTGATCTGCCAACAGTCATAAAACACAAAATACATGAAACATTACATTAAAGTGATGAGTGGAAAGGATTAGGGTTGTGCAAAGATTGGGGGGTGGGGGTGGGGTGAGGGGGGGGGGGGGGGTGGGTGGAGGAGTCAGTCTACCACACAACAGAAGGGGGAGGAGTTGTACAGTTTAATAGCCGCAGGGAAGAAGGATTTCCTGTGGCGTTCTGTACTGCATCTTGGTGGAACCAGTCTGTTGCTGAAGGTACACCGCAGGTTGACCAGTGTGTCATGGAGGTGGTGAGCTGTATTGTCCAGGATGCTGCACAAGATGCTCAAGCCAGCAACCTTCCACTAGCCCCACCGTAGCCTAGGATGGTCCTTCTTGGAGAAAAAAAAATCATAGAGTTGGTGGTACAGCACAGAAAATGGTTCTTTGGCCCATCACATCCTTGATAACTACAGAAGTCATCTACTTAAGTCTCATTTACCTTCAGCAGATCCAAACCCTTCATTGCCTTAGCAATTCAAGTGGTCTTCTAGTTAATTCTTTAATGTTGTGAGAGGGTTGTGAGGAAGAGATGTATGAGGGGAATGAAAGAAGCTGATTGATTTAGAGACTTGTTTGGAATTATTATTTTGTGGTGTGTTGTATAACTCCCCTCTGGCCGACAGAATGTCAGTACCAGGAGGTGCATTAGGTCTGTGATAGTGAATCAGGAATTTGGGGCCAGTCCATCAATACTGGCAGCTGATGAATTGGCCGCAGGCAGATAGACTGGAAGAGAGCTGTTGACAATGATTCCTCCTTTCCTCCCCTTTCACCACACCCTGCTCCCCCGAGTGTTCTTGCTGTGTGACTGTTAAGGGGCTGTCCCACTTGGGCGACCTAATTGGCGAGTTTAGAAGAGTTTGAAAAAATGACATATAGAAGACCTCCTTCGACTATGTTGAAGACAAGCTTCGACTATGTTGAAGACCAGCTTCGACTATGTTGAAGACCAGCTTCGAATAGCTACGACTAGCTTCGGGAAAATTGGACACTGAATAGTGGAGAATGAAGACGATCGCCTTCGACTATGATGAAGACTATCCACGACTACCTTCGTCTACCTTCGATTACCCTCAATTACCTACGACTAACATGCCGACGTACTACAACCTACTACGACTAAACCTAAGAGTAAAAAGTATCGTTTTTTTTCCATGGCAACCTTTTTTTACTCGCTGGCATTTTTTAACATATTGAAAAAAACGCCGCGACCTAGCTAGTAGCGGAGACCACTCTTGAGCATGAAAGAGAGTTACGAAGACCTCCTACGACCTCGTGTCGACCATGCTGCGAGTATGAGCGGAGGGCAAACTCGCCAGAACTCGCGGATTAGGTCGCCCAAGTGGGACAGGCCCTTGAGGGAGAGCCAGACAATCATGAAGAAGACCTTGGGCAATGCACCAACTAGAATCTGCTGAACATTGCGGAGATCCTTCGTACAAACATTGATCGCATCACGGATTGTTCATTCAATTTCCGCATGTTCATGGAGCCCATTCAAGCAGGGAATCCCTCCTCCCAGGAGCCAGCCTTTGTCTCAGCACAATGCCAAGCTGTCAAACACTGGCCAACCATCACCCCACATATTATCAGTTACCTGGTGGGCAAGGATCTTCCAGAATCTCTGAATGAGGTGATCAGAAATGGTGGCAGAGTGGCACAGCTAGTAGAGCCACTGCTTCACACTTCCAGTGACCCAGGTTTGGTTCTGACCTGTGTAGGTTTATCCTGGGTGCTTCACTTTTGTCCCACATCTCAAGGATGTGCGGATCAGTAGCTTAACTGGCTGCTGTAAATTGCCCCGCACAGGTGGTAGAGCCTGGGGTGAGTTGATGGGAATGTGAGGAAAATAACATGGGATTAATGAGTAATTGGGTATTTCATGGTTGGCACAGTCTTGCTGGGCTGAGGGCCTGTTTCTGTGTTGCTTAGCTCTTATTAACTGTAAGAACACACAGATTTTTTTTTAAACGTGGCAAACAGTGATAAAACTCAATATCAACTGAAAGTGCAATCATGTCTTGGAAATATTACAACCATATCCGGGAGAGGAAATTTATAGCTAATTTATTGTTGAGAGTTGTCTGTTCCGCCTAACAAATGCACTGACCCATTTGCTCATTGCAATCAAGCCCCTAATTGTGGGAGTGAGCTCTGAACTCGGAGAACCCGTAACATAGGACACACCAACAATGTGTGGTTCAATTAACTGAAAGCAAAAAGAACACAGCATACCTTCAGACCATGAAGTTTGATTAAAGCCCAGGCCCACACTATGTAGGAGGTAGACACAGAATGCTGGAGTAACTCAGCGGGACAGGTAGCGTCTCTGGAGAGAAGGAATGGGTGACGTTTCGGGCCCGAAACGTCACCCATTCCTTCTCTCCAGGGATGCTGCCTGTCCCGCTGAGTTACTCCAGCATTTTGTGTCTACCTTCGATTTAAACCAGCATCTGCAGTTCTTTCCGACACACTATGTAGGAGGTAATTGGCTTAGCCCTAAATATATGGTTACATCTGTTCAGCTGCCTGCTGCATTTCAAAGTCTTCTGCTGGATGACTTCAGCTGCGTTGCGTGTGTGCTAAAAAAACCCTGTATGTGAGCAGATCTCATACAGTGCCAAACACACTGGGAGGGAAAATCAAAAATAGCTATTGCTTTTGATCGCAGATGTACAGCTCTTTGAAAACGTCTTCGCTGGAGCTTGGGATGTGAGCATCTTGTTTTTTCTCTTTGTTTTCTCATTTCACCACTGTGTAAACTTGACAGAGTTAACGAGGAATCCAGTCAGAGATGGATGAACTTATCAGTCTCTCAGTGAGCGTCCGATGAAATGTTGCCTTGATTATCCCATCGAGTTATAAATTTATTAATAAAATTAACGTGTGCAGAAATATTCCCTGTTGAATGCAAAGTGCTGCGTTACTTCTTGGGGGATCCGGTTTGATGTGTGAACGCAAGAACTGAGAATATGTTATTAGTCACAGCTACAAGTTCGAGGATCCATTGCACCTTTGCTCTTTTTCAGGATGTTGACGTTTGAATTATCCTGTGCTATTTCAGTCACAAAAAACACTCGTTAGCTGCCTTAGTTGAATCAACTAACATCACACGGGAACAGCGCACCAGTCAGTCCTTATGAGCCCATCCTGGTCTGAGTTCATTCAAATAAACACAAGGTGGTAGAACAGCTGCCTACACTCCAGAGATCCTGGTTCAATCACAGTCTTCGGTGCTGACTGGCACTTACACTTTCTCCATGTGACCGCATGGATTATCTCCGGGTGCTCTGGTTTCCTCCAACATCTCAAAGTTGGTGGAGTAATTGGCTACTATAACGATGACCCTGAGTGTACTGGGTGAGTTTTAGTTTTTAGTTTTAGAGATACAGCGTGGAAACAGGCCCTTCAGCCAACTGAGTCCGCACCAACTAGCAATCACAAATACGCTAGTTCTATCCTCCAATCTGGGGACAATTTACTGAACCTACTCAACTTACAAAACAGCACATCTTTGGAATGTGGGAGGAAACCAAAGCACCCGGAGGAAACCCACGCGGTCACTGGGAGAATGTACAGACTCTGTACAGACTGCTCCTGTAGTCAAGATCAAACCTCTGGAGCTGGAAGGCAGCAACTCTACCGCCTCAGCCATGTTCAAGGAGAAAGCAGCAGGGTTGTACTGTCCCTTACATGAAGGAATGTTTCCTGACTTCATCCCTGAACGGTCCAGCACTAATTTTAAGTTCATACCCCTTGGTCTAGATTCTTCCACAGAGGAAATAGTTTCTCTTTATCTGGCTAATCAAATCCTTTAATCGTGCTAAACACATCAATTAAATCGCCCCAACAGGAATGCAAAACTGGAATAGTGATTCAAGCTGGGAATCATTGTGAAAGAAGCATGTTGGCCGGTGTTGGTGTGTGTGATCCTGTTCCACTCTCCCTGGAACATGTGCAGGATCAGGTTATGGTCAGATGTAATGCCCATGAGGTTAAACAGCCTTCCACCATTTACTGCCTAATTCTACAGATGAACAATAGTTAATTGTCCAACGTGCTCCTAATGCCCACAAATGCTCATCTAAGCTTGCAGGAAAGTAGGTAGCAGACACAAGGAACTGTAGTTTCTGGTTTACAAAAAAAAAACAGCACAGAAAGTGCTGGCGTAACTTAGTGGGTCAGGCAGCATCTCTGGAGAACATGGATAGGTGACATTTCAGGTTGGGACCTTTCTTCAGAACGTCTACTTCATGAGAGTATATGAGCTAGGTTTTGGGTGGAAATGGAGGCGTGAGTAGGAAGGGAATCATCTTTGAACAAAGTTCATACATGACAAGGTGCACCAATCCCAAGGCGAGCAAAAGCCCGCAACATCTGTTGCTTTTTCTTTAGTAAATCGATACTTTTTTCCAGGAACCGGGAGTGATATCTGCCTGACTTCATTTTTTTTCCCAGTGCTTTCACCAGCTGGAAAAGGACAACATGTTCCTGGGGAAAAAACAAACTTTCGCTAACTGTTTACTTAACACACACTATGATGAAAAACATACAAAAATGCATTATCGCCTCATTTGCAGACAGTGTCACTTCAGTCAGAGTGACACATGGATTCCATACTTCTTTATCTTTCCATCAATGCAGTTCCAAAGAAGGAGGCATCCCTGTAACATTTTCCGCACATTTGTCTGCTTTTATTGCCCTGGAATTTTGGATTGTGTATTTTTTTGACGGAGTTCCATGTGTGCAAACAGGAGATCAGTTCCCACTAGCTGTACATCTCCTTTATTTGAAACTTTCACACAGAGGGTAGTGGGTATATGGAACAAGCTACCAGAGAAATTAGTTGAGGCAGGTATTATAACAATATGTAAAAGACATTCAGACAGGTACGGGATAGGAAAGAATTAGAAGGATATGTGCCAAATGCGGGCAGGTGGGACTAGTGTAGATGGGGTGTCTTGGCCAACATGAGCATGTTGGGTTGAAGGGCCTGTTTCCATGCTGTATGACTCTAAGTCATGCTTCCTGGTTTTTGGCCCGTCTGCTAATGGAAATAGCTCCTTCAATTTTACTCAATCCAGCCCTCATAACTTTATTCACCTCATTTAAATCTCTCCTCAGCCGACTGTTCCAAAGAAAGCAATTCTAGATTGCACCGAAACCCCACAAGTTCCTGCTTTTCTTCATATCACTCAATATCCTCCCATTTGTCATATATCCCCCCCATCTTTCCTCTCCTCCCTAAATGCAACAACCCACACTTCAGAATAAATTCAATTCCCTGTACTTGTGTACCACTAATCAGCTATATCTTTCTGAATTCCAACACCTCCCTCCTCACTGTCAACCTCTGCATGTTTAGTCAAGTTTACATATGTGTGGGTGTCCATGGATTCATTTGCAAGAGATTGTATGGTGGAGTGTGTCTGCATGTGTGTGCGTGGCAGTGTGTATTTGATATGTTTGTGTGTGAGGTGTGTGTGTGTGTGTGTGTGTGTGTGTGTGTGTGTGTGTGTGTGTGTGTGTGTGTGTGTGTGTGTGTGTGTGCGTGTGTGTGTGTGTGTGTGTGTGTGTGTGTGTGCGTGGCTGTGTGCCTGTGCGTGAGAGATGTGTGCATGAGATATGTGATATGTGATAACGCATCACCGGTTCCTCACTCCCCTCCATTGAGTCTGTCCAAAGCAAGCGATGTCTGCGAAGGGCGCGCAGCATCGTCAAGGACTGCTCTCACCCCAGCCACAGTCTGTTTACCCTCCCCCCATCCAGGAGACGCTACAGGTCTCTCCGTTGCCGGACCAGCAGGTCCAGGAACAGCTTCTTCCCTGCGGCTGTTACATTACTTAACTCTGCACCTTGGTGATTGCCAGTCACCCCCTCCCCCCCCGGACACTCCTTCCCCCAGAAAAATTGCACTACTACGACTGTATGTACGTATATATATTTATTGCTCATTAGTCTATGTTCGCTCTTCTGGGGAGATGCTAACTGCATTTCGTTGTCTCTGTACTGTACACTGCACAATGACAATAAAGATTGAATCTGAATCTGAACTGCGCGTATTTGTGCATCGGTGTTTATTTGTGTGTGTGTGTGTTATGCCATTGCATTTGAATTGTGTGATGATGGACGTATATATTTTCAAATGTTTCTGTGTGTGTATACATCTGTGTATGTGTAGGTGTGTGTGAGTGTTTGTTTGTGTGTGCATGGGCACATGTGTGTGCATGTGTTCATGTGGTGTGGGTGGATTTATGAAAGTCTGTGTGTGTTTGTGGGCACACAGGGTGGGGTGAAGTCATATATCCATCAGCATTATTCATGTCTCCAGACCAAATACTTGGCAAATACTTTTTCCATATGGGACTGCTGACTCTTCGAAAAATCAGTTGAAACGGAAATTGAGGACTACAGATCTGAAGGAAACCCACACTTTTGAATCTGCTGGCTGGTGGTTCAGCTGAAGCGTGACACAATGTACTTGGAACGTACAAATGTTCGATGGAGGTGAGGAAGGAACAGGCTGTGCAGAAAGCAGCCATAGTTGTGAAATGGTTAATTTTGCTGCAAGTTATGAGAAACAGACTTCCATTAAACAATGTGTGGCGGGTATATGTGAGAGAGAAAGTGGGCAAAAGATCAAAACTATTCCTGCATACATGACCAGATCACTATTTTATAAATAACGAAACGCTGCCAAACGTACAAGCGATCAAAGCAAAACTGGTAATTTTAAGAAAAGGAAGTGATTGTAATTCAAAACTTGTTTCAGTCAGATATTAAATTTTATTTCGAAATTGATCAAATAAAAACTCGCAAAGACTCAAGTGGCTCAGCTAAATCGTAAAGTTAAGGAGTAAAGATTCAGACGGACAAACCTTAATTCAAAAGAGCATTGAGAACTTACACTTAAGCAACCAGACATCTCACAAACATTGTAACATTTCCAAAAAGTGTGAAGATAATCAAAAGCTAATTCTCTCTGGTCTCTCTTTCATACCCTTTCCCCTGCCTGACCACAAGCCATAATCATACAACACTACAAAATTATCTTTGTGCCTCAGACTGTATAATCTGTGGCTCAAAGGTAATTCTTACAAAGTTAGTAAGTTATAAAGCAATGGATTTGTGCTTGAGTAGAACCAAAGGTGTACTGGACTGTGGCTAGGTTGTTGTCCTATAAACATGCCACAAGGTTCTCAATCTCTTTCCTGTACTACGTCTCATCATCATTGTTGTTGATCTGGTCTGACAACAGTGATATCATTGGCAAACTTAAAGATCAATTTAGGGCCTTAGTTGACCATACAGTCATGAGTGTACAAGGAGTAGGACAAGGGACTGAGCACACAATCTGACGTATTCTGTGTCAAGATGAAGGAAATGTCATGACTAATTCTAATTAATTCCAACTGACTGAGATCTGCTGATCAAGAAGTCCAGAACCTAGTTGCAGACAGAAACTCCAAGATCAAGATCCGGAGAGATTATCTTATTTGATAATAAGGTGTTGACAGCTGAGCTATAGCCAACGAACATATGAGGTATTCTTATTGTCAAGGTGATCCAGAGCTGAATGTAGTGCAAGGGAGATGGAGTCTCCGTAGATCTATCGTTCCTGTATGCAAATTACAAGATGTGGGCCGTTACCAATCTTTCGAAGCACTTCATTAAGCTTTCTGGGGTTTTTTTAATTGCAGGAACCCTTAATTTGGCCCAAGTCCTTCAATTGGTTTCCCTCTTATTCCCTTTGGCTCTCAAGTATCTGTCTGCACTGTACTCTGCATATAGTATTTTGAGAAATAATCTTTACTTTACTTTCATGATTTTACCTTTGTGTTCTCCATCCAGGTCACTAAATTAATCATAGCCAACCAATTAATTATACGGGTCTGGTGTTGCTTCAATGCTTTGCTATTTTTAAGTATTAAAGCTTCATTATTTGAAATGCTATCAGTTAGTTCACTTGTTCTGTTCGCCTTTTCTTCTTCCTTAAATCTATTTTGAGATATATCTGGGCATTTTCCAATTCACCAGATATGACTTTTTGAGCTTTTCATTGAACACTGCCTTTTTCTAAGTCCAACTCTGTTTATTGCTCACCTTTCGTCTCCTCGCCACCTCCCATCAGTCTGAAGAAGGGTTTTGGCCCGAAACGTTGCCTATTTCCTCCGCTCCATAGATGCTGCTGCACCCGCTGAGTTTCTCCAGCATTTTTGTGTACCTTCGATTTTCCAGCATCTGCAGTTCCATCTTAAACACATCTGTTTATTGGTCACTGCCCATTATTCTTATCCATAGTCTTGCAATAGTGTTTGTACCCATTTGACCTTAACAACACATTATAAAAGAGAACAAACTCAACACTTACCATGTTGCACTTGTTAAGCCTCATTTCAATTTTGTTGTTGACTTATTTATTAATTATTCTTTTGAGTTTATCTGGTCTTGCTTTCTTTTTATAACATCAACTTTTCTTTTATATAATAATTTATCTTATCTGAATTTCTGCTTTTTTAAAAATTAGATTTAATTCCATTATGGTTACTGTTTCTGAGGTCTTTCTGTTAAATGCTTGACACACCATTCCTTGCAGAGTAAAATCATTCTGATTCAGAAAGCTAGGGAGCTAAGTAATCTCTACTTTACCCTTGTTTTTTTAAAGATACCTTCCTCCCCTGCTTAATGAGTATGTATCCATTGTTGATATGTTGATGGCTGTGAAAATTCATGTATTTACATTCACAGAATTACCCATTAACTATTGCAAATGTATATGGACCAGGTTACTGGAATGAATAAGGAGCTGGGAGAAGCTATTTCGCATGTTTCAAGCCTCACATTCCAGAGCCAAAGGAATATTAATTAATTGGTACTTAATTCCATCAGGAGCAAGGAAGAGATAGCCACCCAGACCTTCTAAGAATACTTGGACTGCAATTTTCAGGACATTCCTGTTGAAGGATGTGAGGGGGAGTGGGGATTTGATTTGTACTACTGAGACATTGGAGTCAGAGTCATAGAGTGATACAGTGTGGAAACAGGCCCTTCGGCCCAACTTGCCCACATCGGCCCAGCTACACTAGTCCCACCTGCCTGCGTTTGGTCCATATCCCTCCAAACCTGTCCTATCCATGTACCTGTCTAACTGTTTCTTCGAGCAGATGCAAGCCTATCCCGTCCAAATGTTTCACTTAAGACAACCCACCCATTCCAAAGATTAGTTAAGTAAACCATCTCTTAAATATTTCCAAAATATATAAACATCCTTCCTTAAATAAGGAGAATGGTATACACAATAATCCAAATGTACTCTCTCAACCAAAGCATAATCTTCTTAGTTTTGTATTCTATTCCCCCTGGCAATAAAATGTGCCACTCCTATTACAAAATATGTTATACCTTTTACCTGCATTAAAATCCATTAATCACAAATTTGCTTATTTTCTCGATATTCATTGCAATGTAATACTTCCATTTCCAGTGCTTACAATGGTGACCCGCTTCATACTGCTGACAAACTTTGATATGTAGATTTCAACTGCATTATCAAGATCATTTATATATACAGAGAATGTTGTACTTCCAATGCGGACCACACTTCCGCCCAGTTTGAATATACGTCAATTATACTTATTCTCAGTTCAATGTGCCTCAGGTGGCACAAACACCCTCCAATGGGGAACTTTATCCTAAGATTAGGACAGGTTAAATATCAAGAATCTTTCCCCATGGTAAAGGTGTTTAAGGCTCGAAGTCATAGGTTTAATGTGAGGAGTAAGTAAGAGGTTAGAGAGGATCTGAGAAAACATTTCTCAGAGGATGGTTAGTATCTGGAACACAATGCCTGAGATGGGGTGGGATGAGGGAAGGGGGAGGTTAGGGGAGGTGGAGGCAATGACTCTTGCAGCATTTGAAAGGCACCTGGAAGAGAACGAATCATCAAGACGAGAAGGCTATGGACCATATGCTGGTAAATGGGATTCATATGATTTGGTCTGGATGGTCAGGGGTGACATTGTGGATTGTATGACTGTAATTCCATGACACAATCATTAACTTGCTCCACACATTTTTAACTTTTGCACTATTAGCAGAGGCGAATTACGAGCAAACTTGAATGAGGAATGGGCCATACCTGTTTAATTTTAATTGAACTTAATGAAACAGTAATCCCACCCCCCACCAACTCCTATTTTTAGCTTTAAGCTTTCTGACTTTAAACAGATGCAGAGATCATGTTAAATCTCTCGTCAGTGACAGGTTGCCAAAAGATACTTAAATAATATTTTATTTGATTCTGATGGCAATTTCTGCATCCTTTGAGGAAGGAACACGACAGCTTAAGAGTGTAACATTTTAATCAAAAGCACTTCAGACATTCAGCTTTTTAGCTCTCCTGCTAATGCCTAAAGGCTCACAGTACAAAGACTTTATTCAGCATGGTCCCCTGTGTAATGTTTTCCCAGTTTTTTTCCGACAACACTTGATTCTTAGTACATCTTACGAGGGATCCAAAATGTAAGGTTAAACAGGCTGCGGATAACAAGCATATTTGAGAATGTGCCATACAAACCACAGCCAGGTATTGGGACCAAAGATCTGAGCATTAGAGTTTCTCATGTTGCACACTATACTTCTCAAAGGCCCGGTTCACTGGCAAGCACTATAAGGAAATTTTTAATGGGACTGAGTGATGTTTGAGCGCAGCTTATCCATCAGAATCTTTTTAAACTCCCTTGAATTCCAACATATGTGCCCCCCATACCTCCCATTAACTGTTCCCTGGTGGCACACATTGTGGCCAATATAGTCACAGACAACAGGGAATAATGTTTAATGCCAAGGGATAATAATTAACTAAATTATTACTCTGTGTTCCCAGCATATTGTTAATTCAGGATGTCAGGACAGACGTTTTTTTTGCTACTTTTGTAGCGGCACCAAACGTGGTGATTAAATATGTTCAGGAAGGAACTGCAGATGCTGGAAAATCGAAGGTACACAAAAAAGCTGGAGAAACTCAGCGGGTGCAGCAGCATCTATGGAGCGAAGGAAATAGGCAACGTTTCGGGCCGAAACACTTCTTCAGACTGATTAAATAGTGGTGATTAAATAGTTGCTTTATTCAGGTGTGACATGCAAGTTTGGTCCACTAACATAATTGCCATTGCTGCTGCAGCGTTGTCTCCAGCTCAGCTACCCTTCGACTGGGATGATCTCAAGGTGAGATATGTTTATGTAGCAGGACACTTCCCTTAACCCATGACGTCACGTGACAGCCCTCGTAACCACTGACTGTAAGTGGTCTGTCTATCAGCTGACGCCACAGGACCCCCCAGAACCGGAGGAAGGAATAGAACGCGCTAACCTTCAACAAGAAGGTGTGCAAGCATGGGCAAGGGCGGCTCCTGCTGTGGGTCGGAGGCACCCCGGCCGTGGGTCAGGACGGTGGGGCCCGCAGGCGCAGTTGAGGCTCCGGCTGTGGGCCATCCCAGTCATTTGCCGAGGGGTGTGAGGAGACCAATGCAAAAGCTGCCGGATGGACGAGATACAGTCGTATCTCTTTGACCAGCAGGGGATCGTGTTCTGAGAAATACGGCCCCCAGCAACGGATGGGAGACGTTGGCAACAATGCAACCAAAGAAGTAAGAATAAATTAATTGCTAAACCCGGCATGGTGATACAGTGTGAAAAAGTGAAAAGAAACAAACTACAGTGAGCAAACAAGTGCAAAGTGGTAGGAAAGTTCAAATTGGCCAGTGACCATGGTGCAGGATGGGAAGCTGTGCTGGAAAACTGGAGGTTGCAGTGACAACCTCGGACATGAAGGTGGTGGTGTTGCCGGTGGTCAGGCTGCAGGGATGGCATCCGTCCAGAAGGTGGCACTGTGGAGAGCGGTCAGGCTGCAGTGATGGAGCCGACCTGAAGGTGGTGCTATTGACGACGGTCAGAGAAGGTCGAGCGTCTCTTCCGGCCGGCTGCAGCGGCCATTTTTGCAGTCGCTGCGGCGGCCATGTGGCAGTAGTGGTGGCCAACCAAGGTAATTCGCGGATGCATGCGGGCCAGCATCGACGGGTCTCGCCCCACCGCTGCAGGTAGGGACTCCACCCACCGTCACCGTTGGAGACCGGCTGCGCTGCTGCCCCCTCGGTGGTGGCTGGAAGTTGCCGGGGAAACCGTCGTGGGACTGCCGACTCACGACCGGCCGAGGCTTCACCCTGCTGCTGGGCCGGACGGGCAGCCAGTGCCCAGGGATCTTCGGGGTCCGCACCGGTGAGGAGCAGAAGTACGTCTTCGGGCAGCCGTAGGCCCGCCCTATCGGGTCGTTAGGCCTTGAGCAGTGGCCAGCGGGGAAATGGGCAGGCCCGCTCTCTCCCCGCTCCCGGGGCCGTCGGGCAGCCGGCGTTGATGTTGGGGGCTGCTACACATGCAGCTGCTGGGGGAGCGACGACTGGTGGGGGAGTGACAGCAGCCGCGGCCTCTCAGCTCCGGTGAGCAGCAGCAGGTGGGGGAGCGGCGGCAGCCCCGGTCTTTCAGCCCCGATGGTTGGCTCCGGGCGGGTCATGCGGGAGAGATTGGCGGCCGTCACACAAGGCCCGGACCACGCCCATCGACCCAGCGGCCTGCGGCAAACCTTACAGTAGGGCCGGGTTGGCGGCAGCATCGTTCTGCAGGGCTGGGCTGTCGGCCGCAGACATCAGGTCTCCCGAGGCTGCGTGTGTCGGGAGAAATCCAAAATCCCAATTTGGATCGTCGGGGTCACCAATTTAGCGGCACCAAAGGTGGTGAATAAACAGTTGCTTTATTCAGGTGTTACATGCAAGTTTGGTCCACTAACATAATTGCCATTGCTGCTGTAGCTGAGCGAGGGTGTTGTCTCGAGTTCAGCTACCTGTCGACTGGGCTGATCTCAAGGTGAGATACGTTTATGTAACAGGAAACTCCCCTTAACCCATGACGTCACGTGACAGTCCTTGTAACCACTGACGAGGGTTCGACCGTAAATGGTCTGTCTATCAGCTGATGCCATACTTTGCTCTTTAGCTCATTCAGCAATAATACCACTGTCCCTGCACTGTTGGGTCCTTCAAAGGTGGTCTTTTGTTTCCCCAGCAGGTACTTTACAGAGCAGTGCAAGGGTCAAAATTGCTTCTCCGCCTGTCAGAAGGAGACTGCAGGGAACTGAGAAAATCCTGCTGTAGTGTCCTGAGACTCAGGTGAATAGTTGGCATTAATCACAAACATCTCCAATTTTCAAGGTGTGACCCTAGCCAGTAGAGAGGTTCCCCCAATCCTTGTTAGGGTAAAATGTTATCTTTATGTCCAGACAGCCATTTGCATCTCATCTCAGGATTCCAGTCCTTTTGCCCACATCTCCACCAAGGCTGTACTGAAATGTGCAGGCCAGTTGTTAAAGCAATGAGCATGTCATTGGTGGATAATTGCTCCTCAATTGCACTGTCAGTCATCTCGCTTTGATGAGTTGTCAAGTCCTGGTTCAAGTAATTTGCAATGCTACACCAAACCTGCTAGTCTTATAAAAGCCAGCAGAAACTGGACTCTGGGAGGCTACCTAAATCAACCTTGACCTCTGTGTCTGGACCTTGTCCTGAGGCACAGTGTCTTTATCCTGCCAGACAGAAACCAATTAACTTCACTGTCAATAAACACAGAGTATTGGAGTAACACCGGGGGTTAGGCAGCGTCTTAGGAGAAAAGGGGATAGGTGATAGTTCAAGTCGAGACCCTTCTTCATCATTTACCCATATTCTCCTGAGCTGCCTGACCCATGGAGTTACTCCAGAACTCTGTCTTCTTTTGTAAACTAGCGTCTGCAGTTCCTTGTTTCTAACTCAATTGGAATATGTTTCAAAAGCAAAATCCTTGTCTGCTGTTCAATAACTGCTGGGGAAATGTTCTCCCAAAATATCCCGATCCCTCCTGCAGAGATGTTTCAAAGCAGAAAATCAAAGTCTGCTCGATCATGCTTTAAAAATAATTTGTTTGGTTTGATGTAAAGAAAACCCTTTAAGATCTTCTTCGGAAAAACCTAGTGGCACCAATATACGTAAATGGACTAGGGAGCATGAACCATCCCAATATAATATTTCTCATTCAAACATTCAATTAAGGTTACCCATCAGCAGAAGGAATACAGATAAGAATGGGCAAATCATGTTGAGTGGTAAATGTTTACTAGTAATCAAGAAGCCATGACTATGACCCAGAGATACAGTGTCAAATACCAACATTGTGCAGTGGTGCATATATTCTGGGATCAATAAATGGTGACCAATGAACCCTTGAATTGGCATAAAAAACAATTTGGTTCACATATCCTTCAGGGAAGGAGCCCTTGGTGATGGGAAACGGGAACTGACTGCACTAGCTGTGCTCGATGGGTCATTTGAATGTTTTCACCGTGCTGGAGCAATTTTTCTCAGCTAAAGAATGCAAGGCGATATGAAACACGAGAAATGGAATTGACATACAGATCTAATTAATTGATGGAATAGATTTTAGGCCGGAGAGTCATTGATGTTTGTTTTATTGGTGCATTCATGCTTCCAGCAGATAATAAAAATACCAATTTATTGCCAGTTCCCAAAATACACATCATTAGCCAAACAGCATATTGTGCTCATCAAGGTATTAATTTCTGATGTACTTCATATTTTGCATACAAAACAAAAACCCACAGACTTTTCAGATCAAAAGAAGATGGTTTCCAAAAATGCATGAATGAAATAGAAGCCTTCTCAGCTGCAATGCAACAAATTTAAAAAAAACAGGTTTGAGTGAGATGTGAGATTGTTTATATTTGATCAGTAGCTAGAATTAGATGAGGGTTTTGAATGTTGCACGTCTAAGAGTCAATCGTTTGCTTGTATGTCAGACGACGTAGCTCGCTATTGGCTTCTGTCGTCGTCCAACATGTTGACAGAATTGTTGCCCAACGTGTCATAGAGTGCATTGTGTCGTCGCTTCCAGGGATCGCCAGGAGGCTTCTGTCATGATCCCCAAATGCCCATCATCCTGTACGGATTGCAACTAGATATAATTGGTGTACTGGTTTGTTCCAAGCAATATGTAGTCTTGCATTGATTTATGTGTTCTGTTTGGTTTGGAATCATTAGGATATATTGCACATAAAAAGGCCCTTCTGCCCATTGATTTCATGCTGAAATCTTTTACATTAATCCTACATTACTCCCATTTTTTATTCTCTGCACATTCTCATCAACTCCCCCCAGATTCCACCACTCACCAACACATTAGAGCCAATTAACATGACTAATTGACATACTATCCCACACATTTTTGGAATGTGGGAGGAAACCAGAGCACCTGGAGAAAAACGAGACATTCAGACCTGCAAACACCACACAGTTAACACCCAAGGGTCGCTCGCAGCATTGGATCTGCCAGCTGCACCACTATGTTGCCCCATGACTCCATGATTCTGCTATAGTCCTGCACTAACCAATGTGTCTCATGTTAAATGACTGAGGTTTGTTAACAGAACTGTCCTTAGTTCTGTTCTGCTTGACTTCTCAGTCAAGCAGAGCAGGCAAATGAAGAACATTGTTCTTGGTGCAACTGTAGCATCAGCTGCACACCACTGTCAATGTCTGGCTTCATTTACTTTTAATAAATTTCATAAGCAAAGTTTAATACTCTGCTAGTTCTACAAGTGCCCGCGTGGAGCAAAGCATCGAACTCTGTCAAACCAGCTTATTAAAGAGAAAAAAATACTCATGATCATTTTAACAATATCAGATGTACCAAATTCCTCACAGCTTCTAAACATATTTTTTAATGTAGTCATAGTGCTATTGGTACTGAGACTCGTGCAGCATGTTCTTCCTTGATTTCCTATTTGATCTCTGATCAACCCCACCTCTCCTCTTACAATCCTTTGCCTGCAAATATATCTGTAAACACATTTTTGGATTCCCTTTCAAGTTTGTACCAATCTTTTATCATGGTCATTCTTTGCCTTTTCACTTACCCGATCTTTCTGTGATCAACCTAGCTCTCACTCCTTTTTAATAAATTGGCACCAGTCGTACACAAGATTTTTCCTGCTCAATAGCTTAATAATAAGCATCTGAAAAGAAAGAACTCCGAGGAAAAATGGGATCAACTAGATTGTCCTTACATGTTGGAGCTGTTATGGAGCCAATGGGTGCCTTATCGTTGTCTGATTCACTAAAAGCTCCAACAAACCCCAGTAGATAATTAACCAATTCAACTGTTTTCAGTGACATAGGGTGATGTGCTGTAAGTGTCAGTGAATCTCACCTTGATGGGCCTTAGTTAATGTCACATCTGAAAAATCTACTCTGGGCAGTGCAGCATTTCTTCTGCATTGTAGTAAAGCTTCACTCAAGATTATTTGTTCAAATACAGAATGGGAGTTTGAATCAACAGTGGTTGTGCTATTACTCAGTCAAGCATATGCAGCAGGCTTAAGAAATATTCTTAAGGACCGTACTTGAGTCAGAGTGCACCAGTGCTAAATGTAAAATCTTGCATCTGATATAAGCAAGACTTGCTCAAGGGGTGCGGCCCTGTCAGGGTGTGGCCCTGTCGAGGCAAGTATCCTGTGAGAAAAGTGCGAGTTTTTGGCTGCGAGTCTTCGGCGAGGAGGCTGAGGGAGGACGCCACACCAAATGCTGGAGAGGGAGAGACGAAAGAAGGAAATGTCAAGCAAGCTGATTGAGTGTGATGCTTGCAGATGTGAGAAGTCAAGGACACTGCTGGTGCCTCTGGCTGCTACAAATGTGAGAAGTGCATCCAGGTACAGCTCCTGAAGGTCCGTGTTGGGGAACTGGAGAAGCACGTGGATGGCCTCAGGTTCGTCCAAGAAACTGTCGTTCCTCGACAAGTCCTACAGTAAGATTGTTACACCTAAGGTACTGGAAGAGAGAAGGTGGGTGACGGTGAGAAAGGGAAGGAAACGTGGAATGCAAAGGTCCCCGGGTGTTGTGCTTCTTGAGAACAGGTTCACCCACTTAGAAGCTGTCAGGACAGAAGGCGTTAACACACTGAGCGCCGGACTGGCTTGCGAAGCAAAAAGTTCTGTTGAGCCAAAACCAAAGAGGCCAACGTCAGGCAACGCCGTGGTAGTTGGAGACTCCATTGTGAGAGGTACGGACAGGTGTTTCTGCGGCAACAGACGGGATTCGAGGATGGTGTGCTGCCTCCCTGGTGCCAGGATCCAGGATGTCATGGACAGAGTGCAGAATATCCTCAAGGGCGAAGGTGAAGCCGGAAGTGGTAGAGCATGTCGGCACAAACGATGTCGGAAAGAAGGGGATGAGTATTCTGCAGCATGACTTTAGAGAGCTCGGAAAAATGCTGAAAAGCAGGACCGTCAAGGTGGTTACCTCCGGTTTGCTTCCAGTTCCTCGTGCTGGCGAGAGCAGGAACAGGGAGATACAGGACCTGAATGTGTGGCTTAGGAACTGGTGCAGGGATTTAGATTCTTAGACCATTGGGATCTGTTTTGGAGTAAGTGGGAACAGTACAAAAGGGGTGGATTGCACCCTAACAGGTGGGGGACCAGCATTCTGGCAGGCAGGTTTGCCACTGCTACACAGGTGGTTTTAAACTAAATAATGGTGGGGAGTGTCAAATGGGAGTTAAAGGGAAAGAGAGTAAAGGGATAGTTAATGACCCCAGAATTAACGGGAAAGGAAGCTCACAAAGGGATAGGAGAGTATGGCCAAGTGTAATAGGGATCGATGTGAAAGGTGAGATGCGTAAGGAATTAAAAGTATTATATATGAATACGCAAAGTATAAGAAGTAAAGTAGATGAGCTTGAGGCTCAGTTAGAGGTTGGTAGATATGGCATTGTGGGGATTACTGAGACGTGGCTGCAGGAAGATCATGCCTGGGAACTTAATATTCAGGGTTATACATCCTATAGGAAGGACAGGCAGGTGGGCAGAGGAGGGGGGGTAGCTCTGCTGGTGAGGGATGGAATTCAGTCCCTTGCGAAGGAAGACATAGGGACAGCTAAAAATCAGGTTGGTTCAGGACCCCAAGAAAGAGTTTTTGTAGAGTGGCTCCGAGATGGATTCTTAGAGCAGCTTGTAATGGAGCCGATCAGAGAAAAGGCCATTCTGGATTTAATGTTGTCTAATGAACCAGATTTGATAAGAGAACTTGAGGTAAAGGAACCGCTTGGAGGTAGTGATCATAATATGATTAGTTTTAATCTGCAATTAGAGAAAGAGAAGGTTAAATCGGAAGTGTCAGTGATGCAGTTGAACAAAGGGGATTATGAAGGCATGAGAGAGGAGCTGGCCAAGGTAGACTGGAAAGGGATCCTAGCAGGAATGATGGTGGAACAGCAATGGCAGGAATTTCTGGGCATAATCCGGAAGATCATTTCATTCCAAAAAGGAAGAAAGATTCTAAGGGGAGTAGGAGGCAACCGTGGCTGACAAGTTAGGGATAGAAAAAAATAAAAGAGAAAATGTATAACACAGCAAAGAGTAGCTGGAAGCCAGAGGATTGGGAAACTTTCATAGGACAACAGAAGAAAACAAAACGGGCAATACGGGCTGAAAAGATGAAGTACGAGGGGAAGCTGGCCAGGAATATAAAGGACAGTAAAAGCTTCTTTAGATATGTTAAGGGAAAAAGAGTAGCAAAGTCAAAGGTGGGTCCCTTGAAGGCAGACACGGGTGAAATTATTATGGGTAACAAGGAAATGGCAGAAGAGTTCAACAGGTACTTCGGATCTGTCTTCATTAAGGAAGACACAAACAATCTCCCAGGTGTACTGGAGGACAGAGGATCTAAGGGGGTAGAGGATCTGAAATAAATTTTCATTAGGCTGAGAAATAGTATTGGGTAAGCTAATGGGACTGAAGGATGATAAATCCCCTGGGCCTTATGGTCTGCATCCCAGGGTCGTCAGGGGGGTGGCTCTAGAAATAGATGACGCATTGGTGATCATTTTCCAATGTTCAATAGATTCAGGATCAGTTCCTGTGGATTGGAGGATAGCTAATGTTATCCCACTTTTCAAGAAAGGAACGAGAGAGAAAACGGGGAATTACAGGCCAGTTAGCCTGACTTCGGTGGTGGGAAAGATGCTGGAGTCAATTATTAAAGAGGTAATAATGGGGCATTTGGATAGCAGTAAAAGGATTAGTCCAAGTCAACATGGATTTATGAAAGGGAAATCATGCTTGACTAATCTTCTGGAATTTTTTGAGGATGTGACAAGTAAAATGGATGAAGGGGAGCCAGTGGATGTAGTGTATCTAGACTTTCAGAAAGCCTTTGATAAGGTCCCGCACGGGAGACTGGTGACTAAAATTAGAGTACATGGTATTGGGGTAGGGTGTTGACATGGATAGAAAATTGGTTGGCAGATAGGAAGCAAAGAGTAGGAGTGAACGGGTCCTTTTCAGAATGGCAGGCAGTGGCGAGTGGAGTGCCACTAGGCTCGGTGTTGAGGCCGCAACTGTTTACCATATATATTAATGATTTGGAAGAGGGAATTAGGAGCAACACTAGCAAGTTTGCAGATGACACAATGCTGGGTGGCAGTGTGAACTGTGAAGAGGATGTTAGGAGGTTGCAGGGTGACCTGGACAGATTGAGTGAGTGGGCTGATGCAATATAATATAGATAAATGTGAGGTTATCCACTTTGGCGGCAAAAACAAGGGGGCAGATTATTATCTTAATGGGGTTAGGTTAGGTAAGGGGGAGGTGCAATGAGACCTGAGTGTCCTTGCTGAAAGTCATCTGGACAATTGTGTACAGTATTGGTCTCTTAATTTGAGGAAGGACATCCTTGTGATTGAGGCAGTGCAGCATGGGTTCACAAGATTGATCCCTGGTATACTGCATTGATACTGTATTGATATTGCACCCAGCGTTTGTTGCTCAACTATCTGTACTGGGACTTAAATCTGATGAACAAGGAAGACGTAGACGAAGACGAAGACGAAGGAAGAACAAGGATGTACAGCAGGCAGTGAAGAAAGCTAATGGAATGTTGGCCTTCATAACAAGAGGATTTCAGTATTGGAGTAGAGAGGTTCTTCTGCACTTGTATAGGGCTCTGGTAAGACTACATCTGGAGTAGTCCTTGTGATTGAGGCAGTGCAGCATAGGTTCACGAGATTGATCCCTGGGATGGCGGGACTGTCATATGAGGAAAGATTGAAAAGACTAGGCTTGTATTCACTGGAGTTTAGGAGAATGAGGGGGATCTTATAGAAATGTATAAAATTATAAAAGGACTGGACAAGCTAGATGCAGGAAAAATGTTCCCAATGTTGGGCGAGTCCAGAACCAGGGGCCACAGTCTTAGATTAAAGGGGAGACCATTTAAGACTGAGGGGAGGAAAAACTTTTTCACCCAGAGAATTGTAAATTTGTGGAAATCCCTGCCACAGAGGGCAGTGGAGGCCAAATCACTGGATGGATTTAAGAGAGAGTTAGATAGAGCTCTCAGGACTAGTGGAATCAAGGGATATGGTGAGAAGGCAGGCACGGGTTATTGATTTGGGACGATCAGCCATGATCACAATAAATGGCGGTGCTGGCTCGAAGGGCCGAATGGCCTCCTCCTGCACCTATTTTCTATGTTTCTAAAAGCATCACATTAATATAACAGCATAAACTCTGTGCTGAGTTTATGTAGAAAACCCCGGCACAGTGGGGTTTTCTACATAAATAGCAGCTGGTTATATGGGCCAGAGAAGTTATTACTAAGCTGCTGGTAATGACTCACTAAGACGTGTGAAAGAGATGGTTGTGACAGTCTCTAGTTTCCCCTCTAGAAGCATTTTCCACAATATGTTTCCAACCACAATGATATCATTAATTTGGCAAGAAGAATTTGAATTGGCAATGGCACAAGATGCAGAATCCCCTGATGCTTACATTACAGTTTATTGAATTGACGCTGCAACATTAACAATAAACTGATCATTCAATAGCCAATGTCTCATATATTCCTGCTCGCCCATAAAAACAAGTTAAAAAAAACACTTTAATCATTGGCTCTGAGTAACATCCCAAGATTCTAACGTGCACATGCCCACCACAGGAAGTAACACAGTTTGAAAGGTTTTCGCTAGGTCCATTCTCAACCCGAGGTGAAAGAAGATAAATCTATTTTTACAGGGCAATCAAATCCTATATCTCAATTGTGACATGTTCCCAGGAAACATTATGCCTGAATCAATACATCTGTGTACTCTAGATTTAAAAGAACCCTAGACTAAGTGCAGACCCGTTGGGTCTGCTCCCCTAATGCAATATTCCACCACTCACCAGTTCCAATGAAACCCGCACCCCCAAAGCAATATTCCACCACTCACGCATTTCCCCTCATCCCTCAGTCACTCCCTCCCTCCATAACTCCTCTCCCCTCCCTACCCCTCCCTTCCTATCCCTCTTCCCACTCACCTCCCCCTATCCCCCCCACTATCCCTCCTGCCCTTCCCCACTGCCCTCCTCTCCCTCTATTCCCCACTCCTCCCCCGCCCTACCCCCTCCTCTCACTCAATCCCCCCACTCTCCCTCCTCACCTCCCCAGGATCTTTCCCCTCTCCTCCTCCCCTCCCCCAATCCCTCCCTCCCTCTCCTTTCCCCTCAGTCACTCCATCCCTCCATAAAAAGCAGCACTTGCAGATCCTTCCTCCACAGGTCATTCATTGTTAGTTGTGGTTTAGAACCTGGTGACTTGATGATTGGACCAGTTTAGTGGGTGGGTGGATGGGTGTTGGTGTGTGTGTCTCAAACTCCACGCAAACTGCTCAGCCACCATGCAACCCGACTCTCCCTCCCTCACTCCCTCCCTCTCTCTGCCCATCGCTGGTTTATCCAATAGCTTTCATGTAGATATGGGTAAGGTTAAATGTAAGTGCTCACGAAAAAGGAATGTGTGTGTTTGTGTGTGGGTGGGGTTAGTTCTCTGGGGTGCTGTGCCTCATGGCTCCCCGGTCAGGTTCAGTAACACTGAGGATTTTTTTTAGTGCCAGCTCTTTAATTCTGATCTCATATTCTGTTGTGCTGCAGCATGTAAGAATGTCATTGTTCTATCTGGGACGTATGAGAATAAAACACTCTTGACTCTTAAAGACCGTTGGTTATGCCACCTTGAAATTCATTTATCTAGACAGATCCTTACAGTGATACAATTTATCCCAAAGTTATAACCAGGAATTGGATACAATTCCTAATCCCACATTGAATGGTGGTGCTGGCTCGAAGGGCCGAATGGCCTACTCCTGCACCTATTGTCTATTCTAAAAAAGCAAGTTAATTGGTTAGCGACCGTAATGGGTAGATGGGTGATAAATTCTCAGAGGTGTTGCCGGGATGTGAGGAGAATTGAATGGGATTGGTGTAAATGGCTGATTGGTGGTTGGCTTGGATCCAGTGGGCCAAATGGCCTGCTTCCATGCTGTATGATGCTATTCCTAGTACCACTTCCAACATTTCTGGGATATGTTTGAGGACCGCAGTGCAGCAATCCACAATCTCCTCAAAGCGTCAACCTGATCTCCTTTTTCTGCATCTGTAAACAAGCTAGAGGTCCTGCTAGGAACAGTTATATTGGTCCCTGTGTCAATTGGTATTGCTTTATTATTTTCCTTTGTAACAAGATAGTGAAAAGTTGTTTTGCATCCTAATTAAAGCATTTCATATTATACATGCATACAGACAAGCCATACACAAGTACAACTAGTAGTGCAAAGAGAAAAATGTCAGTGCAGAATATAGATTTACAATATTATAACATTACAGTTGCAGAGAAAAAGTACAGCATCCACAATAAAAGGTAGACATGTCCACCTTTGATTTTTCCAGCATCTGCAGTTCTTTTTCAAAACACATCCACAATAAAGGTAGGTTGGAAGATTGGAACTTCTCACTAACCTATGGGAGGATCATTCAGTAGCCTGATAACCGTGGGGATGAAGCTCTTCCTGAATCTGATGGTGCGTGCTTTAAAACATCTGTACCTTCTACCCAATGGAAGAGGGAAGAAAAGGGGATGGCCAGAATGAAAAATGTCTTTGATTATGTTGTTTGCTTTCCCGAGGCAGTGTCAATTGTAGGAGAAGACGGTGGGGAGTCTGGTGTGTGATAGACTGAGCTACATGCACAATTCTCCACAATTTCTTGCAGTTTTGGGTAGAGTTGTTCACAAATCAAGCTAAGAGTTACTGGTGATGTGCCAAACTTCTTTAGACTCCTGCGGAAGTAGACATTGGCATGTTTTTTTCACCATAGCTTCAATGTGGCTTCCAGGCAGATTATTGGTGATATTTACACCTAGGAACATGAGGCTCTCGACCATTTCCACTTCGGCACCATTGATGCTGATTGGGGCATGTAATCCACCATGCATCCTGAATTCAATAACTAACTCCTTCGACTTGCTGATTTTACGGAGAGGTTGTTGTTTTGACATGCTACTAAGCTGTCTGTCTCCTTCCTATACTCTGTTTTGTCATTGTATGAGATCTCGTCCACTACAAGTGGTATAATCTGCAAATTTATAGATGAAGTTAGCACAGAATTTCAACACAGCCATGAGTGTATCGGGACTATTGTAGGGGGTTGAGAATTGTCAAGGATGTTTTGTTGCCTATCCTCACTGATTGTGATCTATGTGTGAAAAGGTCATGGATTCAGTGGTGGGGGTGTGATGCTATCTCCTAGTTCCAGGAATTTGTTGATGGGATTATGGTGATGAAGGTGATGCTATAGTCAATAAACAACAGTCTGATGTTGGTGTCCTTGTTATTTACATATACACGGCCAGTGATATGCCGTGAATATATTGCGACGGTAGGCAAATTGCAGTTGATCAAGGCTGTCAGAGAGGCTGGAGTTAATGTACACTACGACCAGCCTTTCAAAGCTGGCCTTCCCTTCAATCGGGAGAAGAGCAGAACCTCTACCGACTACTTAGATCACTGATACCCAAGGGCATAATCTGCCCATGCTGAGAGCTCCTGCTGTGCCTGGAAAGGATCTCTTGCTTATTGAAGACCACTATGCCATGAGATCAGAAGCCTGTGGATGCTAAGTGTTTCCACCAGTGGCAATGGACACAAAGCAAAGCAACCTAGCTACTAGGACTGAACACAGATGCCAAGGTATTAAAAGACCATCTTTAGAACATTAGTCTGAGCAATCTTGGAGTAAAATAATGCAGAGTATTATTTTAACAGAAAATTGTGCTTACCTATTCATCAAGTACTTCTGACTGCCAATAATAATTTGTGAGAACATTGGAAAACAGTTGTCTGATTGAGTGAGGAGTGATCTGGTCTGGTAATAAAGTAGCTTCTTTCTCTGGTGTTAACGAACATTGTTCGCTCAATGTATAAGATTGAGTTGGGTTATTATGCTGACAAACTAAAAACACCCAACAGAAGCCCTCCCATAATAAAGACTTTCAAGATTAAATTATTTGTTCTGATCACTGGTAGAAATAAGAGTGGCTGATGGTATGGTACTCCAGTCACAGGGAGAGAGGTTGATTTAAAACTGAATCAGGTCAAGGAAAGGGTAGATGCAGTGAATTTATTCCATTGCTACTGCAGTGGTGACAGTGGCTCTTGTGGTCTTCTGCACTCTTCACTTCTGACATTATTGGAAAGTAAAAAATGTCACTTTGCTTTGGTCAAAATCTGGCTTTGCTCATATAGCCACATCAATAACCAAGGCAATGCTCGAGTACCTAGCCCCTCATGCAACTGCAAAGGAAGCTGAAAGTCACTGTGCTGCCCAAATGTTGTGCACAATTATAAAGAAAGAATAAAAGGAATAATAACAACTTTTCCGCAACTACAGTTTTTAATGAATTAAATAGCACACAATTAACTCAGCCCAGAGATACCAACTGGCAAGATATAACAACTTGCCAAAACATTAGTAACATACTCCAGTGAATAGAATAAAGTGCTTTTAAATGCATAAAGCTAAACATAAAATTGAAGGTGTTATTTTACAGTGTGGAATCAAACTTACTTTACCACACAGCTTATTACAAATAGTCAATTAGCCACATGATAGAAACACAGAAGAAAGGAAATGTTAAGTAACACAACTGTACTGAACACTATCAACAGTAAAATCATACGTACTCATTGATAAACACTATTAGCATTAAGTGGAATGAGCTGGCAGAGATCAGTTTTTAAATCACAGAATTCTACCTTTGTTCAAAAGCTCTGCAAGACTGTGGAATTAATTTGTTTGCAGACCCGAGCCAATATTACTGTTCACAACTGTCGCTGTCCTTGTTCACAGTCAACAATGTCTCCACTTGCTTGCCCTGCTGTTTGCCGAAAAGTACACGTATAATGTGAAAAATATACCAATGTCAACTGCCAAGGGCAATCCTAAAACTGCAGGGAAGGAGGTCCTATTAAAATATAATGTCAAATTCATGTACATTTGCAGCAATAGAAAGATGAAGCCACAAAACTGGTAGCAATAGGAGTCATCTAATTAAAATGGTAGTCGTTTTTTTGAACTCATACTCCAACCAAAACAAAAACTTTGAGAGACTGTTTCACTAAAACATTGAGCTGATACAATAGGCTGAATTTTAAAGTTTAACACTGGAGAATAAGCCAGGTGCAATCTACTACTGGGAGTTGTACTCAACGCCCAACATCTCACAAGCATAGCAACTCATCCCCAAACAGAGAGCGCTTCCAACGCCTTAACTAAAAATTGGGGAACACCTGTTTCTTCATATTCTACTGAGCTGGTGGCAACCCAAAGCTGTAAAGTGGGTGATTTCCAAGAGCACCTTTTTAAAAAAACTTTTTGTCACAAGAACTTTCACCAATTCAAACCTGCACGATCATTTACAAGTCTTTACTGCTCCTCTATGAACATTCCCAATCCCAGCTGATTTAGCACAACTAGTAATGTGCCAATTATTTTAAACTATAACTCAAAATCACTTTGCTAATTACCACCAATTAAGTAAATGCAATCAGAACCAGCAACTATAGTTTTAACAGGATCTGAAGTGAGCGGCATCAAAGACAAGAACTTCAAAATATTGGGCATCAAACATGCTGGGATGGATGCTCGCTCCATAGTGCACCATGTGGCTTTGCCTAACAGTGCCAAGCCTATCTTCTGCTCCTGGCTTTAGCATCACCTGCTCATTCAATGGCTGTTAAAGTCTGTTTGGTGTGGGCAGCAGTCGGTTAATAGAAATGAAAACTTCAATCTAAGACAAATATAGCTGCAACAGTAAAGGTTGTTTTGAGTGTCTGCATTCTAAAGGTGTTTGAATAAGCAGAGGTATTCTCGTCAGTTGAGATGTGCTCCTACTGTAATTATGTAATTCTACAATGCCACTTGTCCATATCCAAAATGCTGAAGTGAATTATTTAATTGTATCTATCAAAACTGTATTTAATCACCAGCTGCTACCTTTGTGCTTAAAGAGTATAAAGCCTCAAATCAGGGAGATTCTACTAAGAGCGCAGCAGTAGAGTTGCTGCCTTACAGCACTTATTGCGCAGGAGACCCCTGTTCGATGCAGGTTATGGGTGCTTATCTGTATGGAGTTTGTACGTTCTCCCCGTGACCTGCGTGAGTTTCTCTGAGTACTTTGGTTTCCTCCCACACTTCAAAAACGTACAGGTTTGTAGGTTAATTGGCTTGGTATGAATGTAAAAAAAATTGTCCCTAGTATAGAAGTGTGTTAATGTGTGGGGATCGCTGGTCGGTGCGGACTCAGTGGGCCAAAGGGCCTGTTTCCAGGCTGTATCTCTAAACTCTATTATTTGTTGTTAAATAATCCTACGTCATTTTCGCCACCTACAACGTGACCCCACCACTCGCCACAACTTCCCATTTCCCCCAATGTCTGCCTTCCGCAAAGACCGCTCCCTCAGCAACTCCCTTGTCAATTCTTCCCTTCCCTCCCATACCACCCCCTCCCCGGGCACTTTCCGTTGCAACCGCAAGAAATGCAACACCTGTCCCTTTACCTCCCCCCTCGACTCCATTCAAGGAACCAAGCAGTCGTTCCAGGTGCGACAGAGGTTCACCTGTATCTCCTCCAACCTCATCTACTGCATCCGCTGCTCTAGATGTCAGCTGATCTACATCGGTGAGACTAAGCAGAGGTTGGGCGATCGTTTCGCCGAACACCTCCGCTCGGTCCGCAAGAACCTACCTGACCTCCCGGTGGCTCAGCACTTCCACTCCCATTCCCAATCCGACCTCTCTGTCCTTGGTCTCCTCCATTGCCAGAGTGAGCAACACCGGAAATTGGAGGAACAGCACCTCATATTCCGCTTGGGGAGCTTGCATCCGGCAGGCATGAACATTGAATTCTCCCAATTTTGTTAGCCCTTGCTGTCTCCTCCCCTTCCTTAGCCCTCGAGCTGTCTCCTACCATCCCCCAGCCCTCGGGCTCCTCCTCCTCCCTTCTCCCCGCCACCCCCTATCAGTCTGAAGAAGGGTTTCGGCCCGAACGTTACCTATCTCCTTCGCTCCATAGATGCTGCTGCACCCGCTGAGTTTCACCATGCAAGGAAGATTGTTACTTTACACTGTCAGATGTTTTTCAGTGCTGTTTCATCCCTTGTCGGTTTTCAGTCATAGACACAGCACAGAAACAAGCCTTTTGGCACACTGAGTCCGCACCGACCGCTGAGTTTGGCACACTGAGTCCGCACTGCAGCTACTAACCACCCATTTTTATACAAATCCCATTCAAGCCCATGTCATTCTCCTATATTCCCATCAACTACCCAAGCTATCCTCAGATTCTAACATACCTATACACTAGGAGAAATGTACCTACCGACCTGCATTTTTGAATGTAAGAGGAAATCAGAGCAAAATCAGTATAAGCCCACGCAGTCACGGGAAGAATGTGCAAATTACACACTAACTAGGTTATTGGAGCAGTGAGGCATGGCTCTACCAGCTGCATCGCTGTGATTCCCTAAACTTAAAGTATTTAGCATTTTACTTCCCTCTTTTCCACAAAAAAACATCAGCTAAAATGCATGTCAGTCTCCACCCATTTTAATTGCCCGTTACATTATAGCATAGCCCCACATGATCCCTGTGCAGCAAATTTTACCAACTATACATACAGTCCAGTGTGTGCGGCATCAACTAGTGCTCAACATCATACAATCCTAAATCTGCTTCTCATGCTCTCCACATGGTGAGGAAATAAGCAGCAAGAGTAAAAGGGAATAGATGAATTTGTCAATTAAAATAGGAAAAATATAAATCTGGCAATCGGTCTCAAACCTGAAGCATCAACTGTTTCTCTTTTCACAAATGTTTCCTGACCTACTGAGTGTTTCTAGCATTTTCTGTTTCTGTTGCAAATCTCTGAAATTCTTTAGCACAGAATTCTGCCAATAATAAAGACTGCTGCATATATTTCTGATGAAACTGAGCGTTTCTTGGGTACAAATGAAATCTAGGAATTAGAGGACTGGGCAGTCAAGTGCATTTAATTTGTAAATTCCACCTTGTGCATAAGCAGGCTAAAAAACAATGAAATGTGAAATGTCAAGTGCAATTTTTCATCGCAAGAAATTCCCCACTTTGGAAACAAACTTATACCAAGTAAGAACATCCTTTGCAACAGGTATAGTTCAAAATGCAGAGCCTGAGCAAAGAATTGATTGAAAGCTATTTCAAGAAAACATGCTGGCAAACCTCAGGAACACGAGATGAAAAAGTGACGAGGAAAAGCGTGCAGTTTGAAGCCAGCATTGGAGCTAAAAATATAGATTGTAAAAAGTCACACACAAATCCCACATGGTCACTGGGAGAATGTACAAATTCCCTACAGACAGCACCCGCAGTCAGGATCGAATCCGGGTCTCTGGGGCTGTAAGGCAGAAAATATACCTCTGCACTGTGCCGCCCAAGTCCCACTTCCTGGATACTTGGAAAGGTATTCGGAAGTCAAGTTATCGCATAGTCTGAAGTTACAGAGGAGAATAGGCTGAAGAAAATCAGCAGTTGGTTCAAAACTTTGAGTAATGCAAAGTGAATGGCCATTCATCAGATCAAGAATGAAGGTAGTTCTCAAATCTATAACCAAATAACATTGAGAGAATCACCACCAAATACCCTCACATAATTTGACAAGAAGATAAAGAAAACCACAAAACCTTTGCACTTTACCACAACACCCTAGATAATCTGCTGTACAAAAAAAATGTTTGGAAAAGTTAACACAATTGATGCTCAAATCCCATCTGCCATCATCTAGAAATTCAAATCTCCAAAATTCACATTATGTCATCATTCACGCATCTTTTCCATACTGAAGAAACAATGCCAAAACAAAGACTGAAAAACTTGACATTACCATAAAGGACTGAAGGATTCCAGCAAGCTAATTGGTATTACAACATACAGGGACAACCAGCAGTCAATACTCCTATATAAAGATATACCAATTGCCACTTCAAAGAGATAAATGCCACGATCAGCAAATATTTTGGAGATGAGACTTCAAGAAATTGATCCTTAGTGCCAAGCAAGGCACAGGAATTAGAACAGAATACACACTAATATTGGAAGTTACTTCAATTGATTGTTCCTAAGGTATAACCTGTATTCCACAACATGCTTCACAAATTACAGCTGATTCAATATTAAATATGCGAAGAGAATAATTGAGCAACGAGATCTTAGCTCATATAAGGAAGATGCCCAGAGTCAAACAGCATAAAAACTATGGAGAGTTTAAAAAAAGATTTCTAATATAGATGGACTTGTACAGAGCCCACATTAAGATAACATGATGACACAATGAAAGTTAAAAATAGTTCATAAAAGAACAAGAGGTGTTTGACACCCTTATACTGAAAAAAAGTACATTATGGCAGTAATGGCGTTGAGATAATATGAAATTTAGTTGATAGTGTGCTTGTGATGTATACCAATTACTCAATTTACAAATTTTCACTATAACATAATTTGCTCTTTGGGGGTTATGTGTCTTTAATTTATGGAATTACTGTTTGCTGTAGAAAATAATACAAAAGTCTTTGCCCGTAATGCACTCTAAAGAGATTGCAATGATTTAATGGAATTTATTTTGTGCAACCTTGAAGATGGCATCAAAACATCCAGCAGTTGTTCTAAGCAACAAATTTGCTTTAATACCATGCCGAATCCAAGTTATAGAAGTGAAAAAAGGATGAATGTTTACTGGTCATTCAATCAAAATCCTTAAAACCTGGACAAAATACCACTTTGTATCCAGAAAGCGCATTGCCTGTTATGAAGGAAAGACATGTAATGATGTAAGAAATGAATAAACAATTAAACGTCTGCTTGTAGAAAATCATTCCAAGGAGCCAACATTAATTATTGAGGATGCTGTCCTCTCTCCTAAACAAGTATTTAATGTGGATGAGAAAGGGCTCCTTTGGAAGAGAATGTCCTCACATCTGTTCATTTAAGGCACGAGAAAAATGTTCCAGACTTTATGACAGTGAAAGATCACTGACATTTCTCATTGGACTTACAGTCTCCTTGAGGGCAACTGTGAACTTTAGTCTCCCTTAGTCTATCACGCAGAAAATCTGAGGGCTCTAGAGGAATATTCAGCAACTAATCTTCTAGTGATGTAGCAATGCAACAAAAAAAAAGACAAACCTTGTTATTCCAAGATTACATTACTTCATTTCTCTCTCACTTCACTGAATCCTGTTGTGTGAGGCAAAGCCTTGTTCATTGTTGGCAATGCATAAGCAGGAAAGGGCTGGTAACATCCAGATAGTTACAGTATCCCTAACACCACTCTGCTGTTACAAAAGGTGGTTACTATTACCTTCTAGGCTTGTTAACTGTAGCCTGTAATGAGGTATCCCATTTTGGAGTTGAACTGCAAAGGCAAACAAACCATTCTGGAAATTTGGGACGAGGTACAATATCAAGATAGCCAAAGACTACAACAGTATCTCTTGGGAAAATATAACCTAGGCAACAGTAATGGTTAACAAACCTGAAAAATCTCAGAGAAAATATTGTCAAGTTGGCAATCAATTTGAAGTAGATCAATGTGACATGGCAAACGATGGAATCTTATGCTGCAGAGCTAAAAATAAGATATTAGCGCTCAAGCAACAGGGATCTCAAGAGGAACAAAAGCCAAGCAACACAAACCACCCCCACCATTTGCCGTAAGGAACTTTATCTGGTGAGAAAGGATAGCCAACCAGATTTTTACTGAAAACTCCTTAAAGCCTTGTTCTTCAACCAGCCAGGAAAAGTCACGCAAAATAATCCTTGCATCAATGTCACAATGTCTACTGAACCCAGATTCACCAGCAGCAGCAAATGAACACCAGTAACACCTCAACTTCTCACCTCCCTTCCACCATTCCAACAATCAGAGCTACCACTTCAACTTCAACCTAAAAAGGGACATTATTTGTCATTATCTTACACGTTAAATTATATTTTATTTCCAATCATTGTAGATTGTTTTAATTGTAAGTTCTGTAACACAACCCAAATGTGTATCTTCAAGCAAAATTTTGAAAATCCAAAAGGTTTTTCTTATTAATTTAATGAAACATTTTCCAGAACCCTTTGTAAATCGAGGAATTACTACAGTGGTAAATGAATAAACCAGAGAGCATTAAGAGGTATAAATCACAGGTTAAGCTAAAAAAGAACTAATGTGTGACAATAACTCAAGGTAGATAGCCATGCTCAGTACTTTTAGCAAGAGCATATCAACAAATCATCATAACTATGTGTCCATCATTACATCTAATGGATAAATCTACTGTGGCACCTAATACCCAAAGCATCTCATTGCCATGTGCATACCTAACAAAAACAAACACTGATTCCTAATTTCTGCATCATTTGTGACAAGTAGCTGAACAATTAATTTGGTGGACCAGCTATGCCATGACTTGGAAGAAGCATTCATTATGTACTGTGTCTAGTGAGTACAACCAAGTCGGCCAACATGCTATAAGAAAAATTGTCAAAACTTCAACACAAACTGCAGATTTCTTCAAGATGGAACAAAGGTTACATTCAACTCCCAAACCATGCAAGCAGATAAATACTAGCCTTACCAATAATAGTCACTTCCTGTGAATACACAATAATAAAAAAAGATGATAACTTGCTGTATTTGACCTGACAGAACAAGAGTTTTATCCAATTGCTGTTGCTCAGCTCAAACCAAAGTCATCAGGGAGTAAGCAATATGTTGCCCCACTTCTAACAGTGCTTTTGTAAAACATTTCAGAGGAAACCGTACATTGTTCCATTAGTTTAATTAATTATACCTACACCATTTTCAATCTTTTGGAAGTTCATGTAAAATGAATTGGGATTCATCCCAATGTAGAACAGATAAAAGATATGGAGAGAAGGCAGGGATGGGATACTGAGTTGGATGATCAGCCATGATCATATTGAATGGCGGTGCAGGCTCGAAGGGCTGAATGGCCTACTCCTGCACCTATTTTCTATGTCTCTATGTTTCTATAGGTAACGTTACAGCTAATGCCTCTGCTTATCACAAGTGAAATCACTCTGCTTATTCCACCAGGTATGTACTCACGGAAAATTCCAAAATATCCTTTTTGTTATCAACAAGAAAAAAGGTAGGAATTCAATGAGGATTTCAGCGACTAGTTTGATTAACCTACCTAATGTTACGAAGATTGATTGATGCCTTAAATTCGCCAAGAGATACTGGATATTATTCCAGGCTTGTTTTATGCCGACATTGTTGTTGATTGAGGACATGGCCATTTCTTTGTGAATTGTTTGTTCTTTTTACAAATGCCATGAATGCAGAATTCCATGAATCATAACAGGACAAATCATTTGAACTATTACATGGAGAATAAAGAACAGGAAAGCAAAACATCGCTCTCAAAGATACATTACATCATATTAGTGAGGCAGAAACCAGAATTTCCTGTGATAGTGCTGCCCCAGATTAGCACAGTGAAGTTTCAATCCAACAGAAATCCTGCAGAGCAGCAAGATGTGATCCTCATTCAGGTGTCTTCATGTAACAGGAAGATTTTGACCGTGTCTGGTATAGGCAGTGTTTGGATCAGATCAAGACGAAACTTCCCCAGGGCTCTGCGAATGACTACGCGGCAGGAAGAGGTCAATGTCCTAGGAGTACCTGTTCAGAAAATAATATCCTTTTAATGAACATTTTAACCAACAAATGTTAAGCCTCTGATTCCCTAACTCTGGTTAAAAGACTCTGTGCATTCGCCAAATTTATTCCCCTCATGGTCTTACACACCTCTATAATTTCTCATCCTCCAGCACTCCAAGGAATATAGTCCTAACCTGCCAACCTCTCCCTATAACTCAGTTCCTCAATTCCATCCTCGTAAATCTTCCATGCACTCTTTCCAGCTGAACAACATACGTCCTATAGCAGGGTGACCAAAACTGAACGCAATACTTCAAATCTTCACCAACGTATTATACAACTGTAACATAACATCCCAACGTACTGAAAGCCTTCTAAACCACCCTATGACACCTCATTCTGTGACACCTCATTCAATGAACTACCTGCTGGATCCCTCTGCTCTACAGCACTCCCCATGGCCCCTGTATAGGACCTGCCCTGGTTTGACTTCCCAAAATCCAACATCTTGCACTCATCTGCATTAAAGTATTTAACCATTCCTCAGCCCACTAGCCCAAATGATCAAGATCCTGCTGTAATTTTTGATAATCATCTTTGTTATCTATGGTACCACCTACTTTATTGTCATCTTTTATGTCTGATTTTATTTCCCCGAGTCTGCTTCCACAGATAAGTCTTTGCCTTCCATCACAGCGAGGAGGAGATGCTCTGTGATGGATGTTTGTGTAAATTGTGTTGTGTCTTGGTTCTTTTTTGTGTGTATGACTGCAGAAACAACATTTCGTTTGAACCTCAATGGAGTTCAAATGACAAATAAATTGTATTGTATTGTATTGTATTGTACCTATCACCAGTTGCATCTGTCGCCCAACATCCTACCTCTCCCATCATCTTTCACCCTCCTCAGTCCACCTATTGCTGGCTGGCCCTCGTTTCACCCTCTCCCCTCCTCTTTATAGCTGTTATCTACCCGCTCCACTCAAGACCTAATGCAGGATTTGACCCAAAAGTTGATAATTCCTTCCCCATCCAACCAAGATGCTACTAAACTCACTTGGTTCTTCCAGCAATTTGTTTTTTGCTCCAGATTCCAGCATCTGTACTGTCGCCATTTATTTTACGTAAATGTTTGACTGAGACCAAGACAGATATGAGATCCACCTCTGATGCAATTGTTTTCAGAGTGGGCACGTGATGAAACTTCTTAGAGAAACAATTTAACACATTTTATAATCACTGGATCCCATCTTTCTGTCCCTGTGGGTCAATTAATTGGAACAGCTGGACTTGGAAATCAAACATCCTGTGTGCAGGGTTGTTAGATCAAGTATCTTGTGTGTAGGGTGACCATAGTGACTGCAGGAAACCTGTGCAAGGCTGGAGCTCATCAGTCTGAAGCCACAAACAGATTGCCAAAAGGGAAGGGAAGGGACCAATGTTAAAAAAAAAACATAATTCCATAACTAGAACCAAATCAGCTCTCATTATTTTATCCACTGTAACAGTCTATCTTTACAAATTAATTCCCTCCACTAACCACACTATTAATGCAGCACCTCATCCTTTGCTGGGAGGTGTCATTTTCATCATTTCTTTGTTCCCTCTCCCCCCATTTACATTTTCAATTTTTCTTTTAACTTTAGCGAATGATTTGACAAAAAGTCATCAGTTTGTGTTTACATACAACTTGAGGGGTCACTATCCTGACACATTAAATCTGTTTATTTCCATAAATGTTGCCTTGCTGGTTGAGTATTTCCAGCTGCTTTAGTTTTAATGTAGTCTAACTGCTGCACTGGTAATTTTGTTCTACTTGAACCTCTTGATTCTAGTTATTCAAGCAGCTCCTCTGAAGAGAATGAGAGATCTCCATTGTGCCCCAGAGTGAAACCACACATTTGGTGACGGATGAGAACTCCAGGCAGATAGCACATCACTTAAAGAGATTATCAATCGAGATTGGTGAAGTATAATACCACATCAAATGATTAATTGATGGTGTTAATCAGCATTTGAGCCTCCACAGTGGGAAATCAATGGCACATTAAAATCCAGAGAAAAGGGAGGATGTCAATGCTGGCACTTTGAAACAACAGAGCCAGCTGTAGAAGATGCATTGTCCTCAGAGAGGTGGTTTCATCTGGAAGACCCAAAATTATGCATCTGCACAACCTGCTTTCAAGGCAGTATCAATCTTGGATGCTGTGCCCTGTGTATGGATTTCATTCAGCTGGACTGTCACGGGGAACAGCCTGACAATTAGAAGTAGTTGAATTCACATCTGTTTAGAGAGACTGAACTTACATTTAAATTGAGCTTTTTGTTTTGCAAGGTTCTCAAAACACTTTACAGCCAATAAAGAACTTCATCATTGGTATAATGTCAGAAAAAATTGACAATTCTGTGCACAGCACAATCCCTCAAACACCAATGTGATTAATGGCCAGATTATCTGCTCCTTCCAGGATACTGGTTGAAGGATATATGTTGGCCAAAAAGACAGCATTCTTCAAATTATAAGGTGGTATGTTTTACATCCAAGAGACCAGACAGAATCTTGACTCCAAGGAATCAACTTCAACAGTGCAGCACTCTCTCAGCACTGTACATCCGCCTAGGTTGGCTCTTGAGGGGATGGAATTGGATCAATCCACAGGCCCTTTCAGGATTCAAATAGGAAATAAGAATTACCCAATTTATTTCAACATCTATCTTACTTGGAAGAAAAATTGCAGCACTATTATTCTAGTAATATAATAAGCTCTCAAATACACCAGATATTTAAATCAGTGTAGAACTGTTAATTTGGGAAAAAATAGGAATAATGTATACGTATGATAATAAGCTTTCATTCACATCAGACTTTGTGTCTGCATAGAAACATAGACACAAAGAAAAATAGGTGCAGTAGTAGGCCATTCGGACCTTCGAGCCAGCACTGCCATTCAATATGATCATGGCTGATCATCTAAAATCAGTACCCCGTTCCTGCTTTTTCCCCAAATCCCTTGATTCCTTTAGCCCCAAGAGCTTAATCTAACTCTCTCTTGAAAACATCAGGTAAATTGGCCTCCACCGCCTTCTGTGGCAGAGGATTCCACAGATTCACAACTTTCTTATTCTTAAACTGTGACCTCTGGTTCTGGACTCCCCCGGGAATTAACCTGGTGAACCTGTGCTGCACTCCCTCAATAGCAATAATGTCCTTCCTCAAATTAGGAGACCAAAATTGCACACAATACTCCAGGTGCGGTATCATCCAGGGCCCTGTACAACTGCAGTAGGTCCTCCATGTTCTGAAACTCAAATCCTCTCGCAATGAAGGCCAACATGCCTTCGGTATTCCAAGGTATCCTAATCTGCAATTACGTTAATAATAATAAATCAGAAACGCTGCCAAATCAGGAATTACAACCAAGATGTAATTCAGGTTACCTTTTGCTGCTCTGAAGAACTGCAAGGCCTCCTCCTTCACCTTCATGCGGCCCATTGTTTCAGCATCCAAGCCCTCCCAGTTAACCAGGTTGAGGTTAGCACCAAAGTCGATCAAAAATTTTACAAATTGTACATCACATCCATGCCGCAGGACCGCATCCAGAATGCAGGTGGGCGAAGCCCTGGGAAAGGCCTTAACATCCACCTGTCCCCAGTAGTTATAATTGGGATTAGCTCCGGCTTTCAGTAACAACTTGAAACACTGGAGATGATGATAGGCAGAACTGATATAGAGTGGGCACACTCCTAGTGATGTAAATCTTCGAGCAGCAGGTGCTGAGACGCGACTGGCTAAATGATGATCAACATCAACATTAGCACCATATCTGAAAGAAGAGAATAAACAGGGTTACAAGACTGTCAGTGACTTCCATAAAAAAAACAATTCACTGCTTCTCACAAAGTATTGTTGCACGATGCTTCTATATAGGTATGTTGCAAAACCTACCTTCAGCGGCGCTGCAGATCTGTTGCTGCCCGTGTGCGCGATTCTGGCGCCTTTGAGGGGGGCGGGTTTAAAACGCGATTTTCTCTAGGGTATTCAAATCGAGGTTGTTCAGCCTACCTAGTTGCTGACGAAAAATCGCTGCGACATTAGTTCGCTGCAGGTATTTTTAAACTAAATTGGTTTATTTAATTGTTATTGTAAGTTAAAAATCATCCTCTAAACCCGCAACCGCCGCCAACGGGACGGATCTCATGTAGGCGACAAGGCAAGGTAGGCTGTTTATTTTTACATTAAAAATCGCTTCTTAAGATCCCTTTATACAAAATTTTATGTTGCAAGTAGCTAATTTGGGGGCCCATTCAATCCTGCAGTATTTTTCTGGGCATATGGGGTACAAATTCACCGCAATGGGAACATTCCAAACCAGCGCGTTCCACACGATCCCACTTGCAAGCTGATTTAAATGACCATTAATTTACAGCAATTGAACACTAAATCCCTTCCATTTGGCCTATAAATTAATGAAAATGAGATTTAAAAATCATGTTTTATTGTGAATTCGTGTGTGAATGTTATTTGGACACTTAGGCTATTTAAAAATGTTAATCTTTTCTTAAGAAATGGATAGATGTTTAGATCTAGTAATTGAAGTTTGGAATTAGCTACAATTGGGTAACTAACTAATTATATACTTTAATTTCAGGTCATCCAAGTAAGATTGTTTAGTATTTGTTTCAGAATGCTTCAATCTATAATAACTGAAATTTTCTTTCAGTTCTCTTAATTTTTAATAAAGTTATGGCCATTTCACTGTCCCCGATCACAGCTTTTGTGTTAAGTCAATGGAAAATCAATAGGGAACAAGATGCTAATTTCCGAGTATGAAAATGGCCATAACATTTTTAATACTGAAGATATGAAAGTGAATTAGGTGTCAAATTAAACTTATTTTTGTACTTTATCTGATGGGATAAATTGCAGACTTGATTTTTAAAATCTCAAAATTTTGTAACATTGCTATTCTATATCTTGTGGGGATAGTTATTTGGTCACTTTACAGCACTTTCTCTGTAACTGTAACGCTGTTACACTAGATGCAGCTAATTGACTGCTGTAAATCGCCCTCATTGTGTAAGTGAGCAATATAATCTGGGAGAGTAGATGAGAATATGGGATTAATATAGGATTAGTGTAAATGGGTGATTAGTCAGCACAGACTCAGTGGGCTGAAGAGCCATTTTCCATACTGTATCCCTCTACCAAGTTTGGCATTCCCTGTTTACCAATTCTATCCCTCAAGGAATGTAATCTTTTGCTCAGTTTTGTTTTTAAAATGGACAAATCTGTATCTTAAATTTTGGGGTTTGCCTCAGGAATAGGTCTTTTAGTGGATAGTGAATAGGTCTTAACCCCACCCCATCAAACTTACTTGATTAGTTCTTTGAGGATGTCCGCTCTGCCCACACGGGAGGCATGATACACAGGCTTGCTGCGGTGGTGGCAACTTCCATTCGGGTCAGCACCTGCCTTTACGAGGATGCGGGTACATTCCAAATGGCCATTCAGAACAGCCACGTACAGCGCAGTCTGTCCCTTGACATCAACCAAGTCCACCTCAGCTCCTTGCTTGAGCAAGTAATCCGCGCAGTCAGCGTGGCCCGCAGTGGCAGCAATGCGCAGGGGAGTGCACGGCAGCCAGCCACAACACCAGACCGACTTCTCGTTGATTCTCCTGAAGCATAAAAGAGCTTCCATGAACAATTCACTCCATTTCACTTTACCTTCAATGTCATTCAGATAAACCACCAAACACGCACGCACGCACAGGAATGGATTGAACAAGAATTAATACTCCTCTGGACATGATGTGCAAATCTCCAAATTACAACCCTTGCACTTGAAAACCTTGAAAACCAAAACAACAAGGAATCTTTGCATTAATTTAGCAAGAAGAGTCACTACTCAAAGAATAGTTGTATATGGAAAACATCTCTACAAATCACCACAATTTCAGACTCAAATTTAAAAAATCACAGCTGCCAGAACTCTAACACAAGACAGAAAATGCAAAAGCTACATCTGTGGACTGACGATTAATGTGTCAGGCCAAAGACCCTCAGTCAGAACAGCAAAGGAGAAAAATAAGCTTGTTAAGCTAAAGGGGTGGAGAGTGGGAAAAGGGTGTATATAATGGGACGGTGAGAAGCAATGAATTGGTGCAGTTTGAGAATGAGAATATAGATAACAGAATACAGACAATATAATGTAGGAACTATGAAATGCAGAGCAGGAAGACATGCTTGTCAAGTGAATCTGGGCACATTCTCCACTCCATTCTTCACCATTTTTCTTTTTTTACTTATAATATCATTATCAATTTCCATGGACTTGCATGACATCTGACTACCAGCTCTTTTCCAATGTGTTGATTTACATATCTCTTTTAAGTTATCTTAATTCTCTCTTTATGTTGCTGTTACTGCTTGTTAACTTTAGTTGGTTCTGCAATTCATCAGGATTGAAGTTCGTATTTACTTTTATGCATGCTTTTTCTCTTAGGTTTAATGTTGTTCCTTATTTCTTTGATCATCCATAAATGATTCTTTTGGCAAGTAGAGCTATTGGCCCTGAGGGGTATAAACTGGCTCTGCATCACATTATTTATAAACACCTCCTGCTGATCTACCAGAGCTTTACCCATTAACAGATGGATACAGTTTCCCATGGGCCATCTTAGTGTCATGTCACTGTGTTATCCCTGTCACTGTGTTATCCCGAGTTAGAAGCTTAGTAACCATTTCAAGTTTCTCCATTTGAAACACTGTATTAGATTTGATAATTTGACGATCATTTAGAAAATACAGTGCCCTCCATAATGTTTGGGACACAGACCCATCATTTATTTATTTGCCTCCATTCTCCACAATTTGAGATTTGTAATAGGAAAAAAAAAAAATCACATGTGGTTAAGGTACACATTGTCAGATTTTAATAAAGGACATTTTTATACATTTTGGTTTCACTATGTAGAAATTACAGCAGTGTTTATACATAGTCCCATTTCAGGGCACCGTAATGTTTGGGACATAGCAATGTAATGTAAATGAAAGTAGTCATGTTTAGTATTTTGTTGCATATCCTTTACATGCAATGACTGCTTGAAGTCTGCGATTCATGGACATCACCAGTTGCTGGGCGTCTTCTCTGGTGATGCACTGCCAGACTTTATTGCAGTTATCTTTAGCTTATGCTTGATTTGGGGGCTAGTCCCCTTCAGTTTTCTCTTCAGCATATAAAAGTTCAAGTTCCAAGTTTGCATTTATTGTCACTTAACCAATTAAGCTACAGTGAAATTTGAATTATGCTCAATTGGGTTCAGATCGGGTGATTGATTTGCACACTCAAGAATTGACCATTTTTTAGCTTTGAAAAACTAATTTGTTCCTTTAGCAATATGTTTGGGATCATTGTCTTGCTGTAGAATGAACCACCAGCTAATGGGTTTTGAGGCATTTGTTTGAACTTGAGCAGATAGGGTGTCTATACACTTCAGAATACATTATGCTTCTACCATCAGCAGTTGTATCATCAATGAAGATAAGTGAGCCAGTACCTTCAGCAGCCATACATGCCCAGGCCATAACAACCCCACCACTGTGTTTCACAGATGAGGTGGTATGCTTTGGATCTTGGGCAGTTTCTTCCCTCCTCCATACTTTGCTCTTGCCATCACTCTGATATGTTAATCTTCATCTCATCTGTCCACAAGACGTTTTCCAGAACTGTGGTTGCTCTTTTAAGTACTTCTTGGCAAACTTTAACCTGGCCATCCTATTATTCCGACTAACCAGTGGTTTGCATCTTGCAGCGTAGCCTCTGTATTTCTGTTCATGAAGTCTTCTGCGGACAGTTGTCATTGATAAATCCACACCTGAAGACTGTTTCTGATCTGTCGGACAGGTGTTTGATAATTTTTCTTTATTATAGAGAGAATTCTTCTGTCATCAGCTGTGGAGGTCTTACTTGGCCTGCCAGTCTCTTTGCGATTAGTAAGCTCACCAGTGTTCTCTTTCTTCTTAATGATGTTCCAAACAGTTGATTTTGGTAAGCCTAAGGTTTGGCTGATGTCTCTAACAGTTTTATTATTGTTTCTCAGTCTCATAATGGCTTCTTTGACTTTCATTGACACAACTTTCGTCCTCATATTGATAAACAGCAATAAACTTTTCCAATGGTGATGGAAAGACTGGAGGAAAGACTAGGTGCTGAGAGCTCTCTTATATCTGCATCAATGAGGCATTTAAACACACCTGAGCAATTACAAATGCCTGTGAAGCCATGTGTCCCAAACATTATGGTGCCCTGAAATGGGGGGGGGACTATGTATAAACACAGCTGTAATTTCTACAAAATGTATAAAAATACCCTTGAATAAAATCTGACAATGTGCACTTTAACCACATGTGAGTTTTTTCTATTGCAAATAAATAAATGACGGGTCTTTGTCCCAAACATAATGGAGGGCAGTGTATGCCTATTCTCTTGCCTAAAAATGAAAAATCACTGAAATCGTCGATCCTTTCTATTCTTTAGTTCAACCAATAAAGTAATCGCCTCCTCGTCTCTTTTTACACCTTTCATTAGTGAAATGATTCCATTCTTTAGAACCAAGCCTACTCCTCCATACTACAAAATCCTTTTTCCCCCCATCCCCTCTACCAACCATCATGTCATGCCCTCCAAGTGGAATTCACATCTTTAATTCATTTAACATCTACTTTCTAGAATGAATGTTTATCTGGCCACATACCCTATATGTCCTTCTGCTCATTTCTTCTTTCCATCTCCATTTGTTAAGATTTCCGGGGTAGTACCTTTAACAATCCACTTTGTCATTCCCATCTCCTCATTTTAAAGTTATGTGGTGTATACTATTTAGTTTTCCTGCTGGGTTCCTGTTCAACCCAGTTCAGTTTGACTTTCTCCTTATATTCCTACTTCTAACTCCTGCTATTTTCTACATTTCTCTTTCACAGGATACTAGCAGAAAATAAGAATAGGAGTAAGCCATTGAGCACTTTTGAGCCAATTCCACCATTTATTGTAATATGACCATGGCTGATCATCCAAATATAGTAATCTGTTCCTGACTACGCCCCATATCCCTTGACCCTTCTAGCCCACTTCATCAGCCACATTTTCACCTCTACTCTGCCTATCTCTGTGCCAAGTAATAATTAATGGTAAAATACTACAGGTGCTGGAAATCTCAAACCAAGTGCTGTGTGTACTCAGCAAGCCCAGAAGCCTCTGTGCAGGCAGAATCTATTTTTTATGATTTTTCCAGTTTAAAATGTTATATCACATTCTTGAGCGCATTTGTTCTCCAACAATGGAGGAGAACACAAACAAATCACTTGTTGAATATAGCAACAAAGATATCTATATATAATCCCAGACAATCTCCCTAGATGGGAGTGAAACCCTGCTTATGGAATTGATCTTTGGCATATTAAAAATGAAGAAACGATGGTGACGTAATGAATATTACTTTGCACTTATCACTGTGAACGTACCCAATTTAGGACTATATGGACACCATGCCCACATTCCTAAATATTCACCTGCTCCATCGTTACATCATGAGGACAACCATACAATATTCACTGAAGTAACCTGACTGCTTCGCCCAAAATCATGACTATCACCTAGAAGACCATGAAAAGTAAGAGCTGCAAAGTTGTAAACCTTTGTTCCCACATTGTTCGTCAAAATTCTTAAACACCCATTACAAAACCCTGTGGTTGTATTTTCACCAAAAGCGCAACAACGCTTCAAAAAGATGTCCCACCATCAATTTCTCAAGAGCATCCTATTAACGAAGGCATTCAAGTAATCGTTAAGTTCCAAGAATTGTAACTCAAAATGCATTTTAAACATCCTGATATGTGAATTGTAATACATTCTGATTAGAGTAAGGCATTTGAACATGAATCAAGCAAGGGGGAGGGGAGAGAAAAGGGGGGGGGGGCTGGGGGAAGTGAGATGGTCCTTTCCAATGTTACACATCCAAAGGTTCATATCAACCCTGGCCCAGTCATTCACCTTAATTGAACATGAGTCTACAGGGTATTAAATTCCCCAATGGATGGTGAATAATGAGACTAAATCAGGAATGGCAACAATACTGGGAACAGGAGACAAAGGGGAGACACCTCTATTCGCAACAAAACAGAGTGGGCATTACAGCAAGAAGAGGGGGGAACAGGTAGTATTAACAAGATTGAGGATAGGACACACTCACCTGAACAGCACATTAAAAATATTGGGAAAACACCCTACTGGGCTGTGTGAGGAATGCCATCAGCCAGAAACAGTTCAGCATGCCCTAATTGCATGTAGGAGATATGAGACAGAAATAGGAGTTATGATCATTGAAATGAGGAAAATTGGATTGACAGAAATATCAGTAAAGAACATTCTAGAGTGTGAAGAGAAAGGAAAAGGAATAAAGTTATTGTTTGATTTCTTGAGGGCCTCTGGCCTTATAAAAAGGATATAATGTAAAGACACGAGTACTGTGGAATGAAGCCAGAAGGTGGCAGCAATGCAACATTGCGGATGCCGGCTGCCGTAAAACTCCAAAGAAGAAGTAGAAGAAGTAGAAGAAGAAGCACGAGACTGGTCACTCTGGTCCACACTTAAATTATTATAACACAAGCTGGGTGGTAGGGAGAGAAGTCAAGTTTATTTTCATATACAAGGACAGTGAGGTACAAGGGATAATAAAATCTTGCTTGCAGCAGCATCACTGGCACATGGAGACAGACACAAAAATAAATTATACATAGAATTCTGCAAGAGAGCAAAAATAAATCTGTGCAAGGCTTGTGGTAAGAGAGAACGTGGTTACAAAGATGCACCCTTGTTCTCGTTCGAAAGTAGAGCACTGCGTCAGTTGGAAGGCGAAGGCTGAAGCTGCACTGGCGGGGTCTGGGCTGAGGTGGGCGGGGTCCAGGAGAGCAGGATCCTCGGGAGAAAGGCTGAGAGACAGGGTTCTGGGAGGAGGGGATGGGATCTGAGAAGAGGAGGGGGCTCTGTGGGGAGGGGATCTGAATGGGAAGGAGCATCTGAGGAGTGGGAGTGATCTGAGGAGAGGGGATCTGAGGGGCGGGGGGGGATCTGAAGGGAGGGTTCTTGGTCCTCCAAAATATTCCAAATGGAGGGGAGGGGGGGATCTGTGGGCAGCGGGGGTGTAGGTGGAGAGGTATCTGACGGGTGGGGAAGGGAGGAGGGGGATCTGAGGGGCGGGGGATCTGTGGGGAGGGGGGATTATGTGGATGGGTATCTGGGTGGGGTCCGGAGGGCCGTGTCCGGGAAGGGGGAGAGGAGCCGGGCGTCCTTCACCTCCTGAAGTGGTCCTCCTTCAGCAGGGCGGCGACGGTGGCCAGGTCCCCCACGTAGGTGGCGTCGTGCAGCCGGGTGTCCACCGTGCCGTCCTCCGCCGCCCCGTCGCAGAACTGCTCCCGCAGCCACTCCTTTAGGTCGCGGCCGGCCCTGGCACCGGCAGCCGCCGCCGCCGCCGCCGCATCTTCCTCCTCCTCCTCCTCCCCCCGCTCCTCGGCTGCGGCGGCGCCACTGCAGCCCTTGACGCCCTGTCGCTCCGACATGATGGTGATGGTGAAGTGTCCTCTCCCCCTCCTTTACACCGTGGCCGCCCTTTGGTGGCCGCTATCTCGGTACCTGAGGCGCGGGCCCGCGTCCCGTCCCGTCCCGTCCCGCCCACTGGGGCCTCTGCAGCTGCGCGACCCCGAGCACAACACAGGCTGTGAAAACCCATACACATATAACTCATGCATCTTATTCTTTTGTGAAGCTCATTCATGAGATTGCAAATCTTCGTTATTTTTTGTGTGAAGCTCATTCTTCCTATCAAGAGGTTGAGAAGCCCATTCTTTGTATTAAGGGTTTGCAATTCTTTATTTATCTTTGGTGAAGACCGTGTCTCCAATCAAAAGGTTGCAATTCTTTATTTAGAATAGAATTTCCTTTATTGTCATTCAAACAAAAGGTCATGACAGCAAAAAAATAAAACACACAATCAACACAGTTTATCACAAACATCCATCACAGTGAATCTCCAGACACCTCACTGTGTTGGAAGGCAAAAAGTGTTATCTCTTCCCTGCTTTTTCTCGCGGTCAGGCAGTCAAACTGCCGTGTTGAGGTGATCGAGGCTCTTGATGTTGAAGCCCTTGGCGGGCGATGGTAGTTCCCGCAGCCGATTAAGCTGCGCCGGGCGATGAAAGGCCCTGCGACGGGCTGATTCAAACCCCGGGATTCGGGGCGAACAAAGCTGCCGTTGTGGGAGCTCCCGAAAATCGGTCTCCAACCAGGGACTTGCGAGCTCCCGATGTTACCATCCACCGGGCCCGCGGGCGCAGCGCCACCACAGCCTCCGAAGTCAGCCAGCTCCGTGATTGTAAGTCCACAGGCTCTGCGACCGGAGCTCTCTGATCGATTCCAGTTGGAGGCCGCCAGCTCCACGACAAGAAAAAGGTCGCGTCCCCGTTGAAGGAAGAAATTTAAAAAGTTTCCCCCACCACCGCCACATATACACAACTAAAAATAAACCAAAACATACCTCTAACAAGACAAAAAAAGGACAAAAAGAAAAAAAGACAAATGGACTGCAGGTGAGCCGCAGCTGCTTGGGCAGCGCCGCCACTTCCGGAGAGTGGCGTTTTTGTGAGGTTTGTTCAATGAATCAAGAGGATGCAATTCTGTAATTATGTTTTGTAAAGCAAAACCCTTATATCGATGTTTCCTTCCATCAGAAGGATGCAAAGTGCTGATGAAAATTCTGCTTAAATCTTTATCCCATAATCAACATTGCTGTCATGTGATAGTGATGATGATGTTGATTAGGGCATAAAGATAAAGGTGCTGTCATTGCAGACAGGACCAACATTGATTGTCCTCTGTTGGCGATGAGCCATAATCTTAGCCTGCCCAGGCCTGGGGAAGAAGTTTTGTTATGGAAGTTCTGAACTTGCACCTACTGTCTTCCCTGGTGGTGGAGGCTCAGGGGCTTGAGAACGTCATCTCAATCCTGTATGCAGATGTTTAGCATGCCCAAAATGTCTACCTGCTTCTCATATTAGTGTCGGTAGGCCTCTTAAAGATGCGCCTTATGGAAGTGAGAGGAAAGCTCTCATGCAGCATAGCTCAAGTTGAAAAGGAGAACAAAGGGGCCAGATAAGGAAGAAGAGTGTAATATAAAGACAGTGATAGGGATATGGGTAAAATTGAATAAGGGCGAGAGGAAAGAGGGGGAATAAAAGGGAAATAGGCGACTAAGAGATGGGAGGGGTGGGACATGAGTGTGCAGATGAGGAAGAAGGAACAGGATAATGGGAGATGGTGGGTGAAATGTGTGTGCATGAGATTGAGGGTGGCTAGGGGGAAAGAAAATATTACTTGAAATTGGAGTATTTAATGTTCATAACATTGGGTTATAGGCTACCCAAGGAGAATATGAGGTGCTGTTCTGTTTGGAATAAAATTGTCATATTGTCATATGTCCCAGATGGAACAATGAAAGTCGTGTCAGGCGTTTGAATAATGTAGCCTGGGCTGAGTAACTGGGGCCTCACTGTTGGTAACATTACAACAGCACAGTGCCGCTACTTCCCAGTTCCAGGAATCTGGGAATGATGGTGACCTGTGCTGAGTTTGAACATTCTTCCTGCCACTGAGTGATTTTCCTCTTGATGCAAAGTGCTGGAGTAACTCAGCAGGTCAGGCAGCATCTCTGGAAAACATGGATACGTTATGTTTAGGCAGATGGTTGGAACAAAGGCCAGAGATAAAAGTAGAAAGTGCGAGACAGGGTTGAAGAGAAGCTTGAGGGAGGAAAGTAGTGGAGTGGGGGAGGGGAAGAAATAGGTGGGATACAGGGCAGGTGAGGGGGGAGACAAAGAATGGGTGTGGAAGAGAAGGGGGTAGTGGGGGTGTTTAGTAGGAGGTTACCTAAAATTGGAGAATTCAATGTTCATACCATTGGGTTGTAAGCTACGCAAGCAGAATATGAGGTGCTGTTCCTCCAGTATGCGTGTAGCCTCACTCTGGCAACGGAGAAGGCCCAGGACAGAAAGGTCGGTATGGGAATGGGAAGGGGTGTTAAAATGGTTAGTAACTAGAAGATCCAGTAGGCCTTGGCCGACTGAGCGTAAATGTTCAGCGAAATGGTCCTCTGTATGCTGAGGTTCCTCCCCACACCTAGGTTAACGGTAAAGGGAAACAAAGGGGAGTTGATGGTCACGTGTGAGAGAGAATATGCTGCAGGGATAAAGGGGAATGAGGCAGATTGGTCCCCTAGAAGGAGGCATGAATTCAATGTATTAAATGGCCTGTATCAAAACATACACTATACGTAATTCCATATTACCGTGATGCAATGTTGTGAGTTTTGTTTTACAGCAATATTCTGTCAACTAATTGACAGAATATTGTCATGTGCAATGTTATGGAATAGGTACCGAGCATGTTTTCATTTTCTTAGAGATACGTAATATTGGTATTGGTTTATTATTGTTAAGTATAGCAAGATGCAGTGAAGAACTTTGTTTACAATCGATTTCCTGGTGGATCACAATGGTGGATTTCATCACTCCCTGAGGAGGATGTCTTCACTTCCAGCAACCATCTAAACCAAGGTAGGTTTTTAAAAGTAATGGACAGAATTATGATTGAATATTTGGGCAGATTATTTACCTATTAATATACGTCAGGGCGTCCCTTCCGATGTCCTGACAAATGAGCTCCAGGACCATGGTCAGGTGCTCCTGGCAAGCAGTTGGAGCTCTTGCTGAGTGCAGTCTATGACTATCTACATGTTGGGGAGGCAAGTAATACAGGCAACCTGTGGCATGTGACGTTTATCGGCAGCTCTAGGCTGGAATCGCTCTGCGACTGGGAGGCTACCAGTTGAGTCGATCTACTCCCCAGTAGTTTATGTGCTGTAACTCTTTAAATGGATGTAAACTGTTGAGTTTTGAGTAATTGGCTGAGAAAATAAACTCCATTGGAGAAACCGATCTGGAAATATTTGCAGCCAATTCTAGAAAATATTACTCAATAATTGAGCTTTTGGTTGGTAAAAAAGGGAACAGCTCAGTGCAGAACGCTTTTTGTGACATTCTCTGTGTGCTCTCCCTGAACCTTTGGAAAGAATAGCAACAAAAGTCTGGTGTGCGCCTGTCAAAATGCCAGACTGTAGAGGAGCTCCTAAAGGGAACAGAATGGCACAGCCATCTGCCACTTGCTGCATTTAGTAAGTGACTTCTTCTATTAGTTTCAACACTGACTTTTCCTGCCCTTTCTTCCTCATAATTAACTTTCTATTCTTTTGCAAGTTACCCTGCAGCTGTTTATCCAGCTAATTAAAGCCCCAGAGCCCTATTGACCAGTGACAGGGTGACTGACAACCTTGGAAAACTTGACATGATTTTGTTTTCATCTGAAATAAACCATTTCAGATTTCTCTACAAAAGAGCGAAAGGAAGTTATCAGCTGACATCTGATGTTGGTTTGAAAATCCTCTAAGAATCAACACTACAGCAAATAGGTTATTAATGTACTTCAGATTCAAATGCCATTCAAGTCCCAGGCTACACTACTAACTGCTGCCTCGTAAAAGGTACGGATACTTAATTCTCCATCCAAGCATACAGTACAACAGCATTTAATCACTTAAACAGTCTTTTTTTTGTCATTCACATCATCATTACACAGTTTAACTCATATTCCTTCCAATTAAATCCCTATTAATTTGTTATTGCTTCAATAGAGATCTAAAACATTTGCTGATGTGTCACATTGTTATTAAGCCAATCAGGTTTATGAATTGACTCCAGTCTCCCAGTGTTGAACTGCTCTCGCCTTGTGGTGCTTTTATAATCTCCCTCATTAATCACATAAATCCTCCTCGCCCACAGGCTTTCACTTAGTTTGACAAGATTTTATATGTACAGTAACGAAGCCCATTACTTAGAAATGGGTGGTTTTAATTAAACCCCTACTCCTTCCTGCATTAATCTTCAGTCTAAGACATTTCACTCACCCCTTGCCCATTCTACAACAGGTTGCCAATGTGATTGTGAAAGTACCCCAGGGGTAGCGTGGTGTACTGAACCAAAGAAAACTAAATTCTAAAAGTTAAGAAATAGGAGCAGAGACTGGCAAGTTAACAAAGACAAGTGATATCTACAATCTGCAAAACATGCTATATTGTATAATAGAGTGAAGCAAAAGAAAGGAAAAGCAGAAGGCGGGAGAGAGATTGCAGAACTTAGTTGTGGTTGCAGAAGGCACAATCAGCAGTGACAGGGTTTTTGAAATTAGGGATGATCAAAAAGCTACAATTGGTATTGGTTTATTGTTGTCATGTGTACTAAGATACAGTGAAAAGCTTAGTGCATTAGCGTAATACTGTACATGATTACAATCAAGCCATACACATAGCAATGTTACAAAATTTTGAGATTTTAAAAATCAAGTCTGTAATTTATCCCATTAGATAAAGCATAAAAAGAAGTTTAATTTGACACCTAATTCACTTTCATATCTTCAGTATTAAAAAAAGTTATGGCCATTTTCATACTCGGAAATTAGCATTGCTTTTCCATTGACTTAACACAAAAGCTGTGATCGAGGACAGTCAAAAGCCCATAACTTTCTTAAAAATTAACAGAACTGAAATAAATTTTCAGTTATTATAGATTGAAGCATTCTGAAACAAATATGAAACAATCTTACTTAGATGACTTGAAATTAAAGCATATAATTAGTTACTTACCTAATTGTAGCTAATTACAAAATTCAATTACTAGATGTAAACATCTATCAATTTCTTAAGAATAGATTAACATTTTTAAATAGCCTAAGTGTCCAAATAACATTCACACAAGAATTCACAATACAACATAATTTTAAAATCTCATTGCCATGGATTTATAGGCCAAATGGAAGGAATTTAATGTTTAATACCTGTAAATTAAAGGCCATTTAAATCATCTTGAGAGTGGGTTTTTCTGGAACGCGATCAATTGGAACGTTGCGGTTGCGGTGAATTTAAACTCCATATCGGCAGGAAAAAACACTGCCGGTTCGTATGGGGAAAAAATCACCGTTTCGCAACGTAAAATGTGAATTAAAGGCATCTAAAGGAGCACTTTTATACATAAAATAAACGGCTTTCATTTACATGTCCCGTATCTGAAATCCGTCCCCGTTGTCGGCGTTGACAGCTTTAGAAGCTGATTTTAAAATTACTCCAGCGCTGAACTAGTCGGGCGATTTATTTAAAAAAAAAAAAAAAAAAAAAAAAAAAAAAACATAGAACGCCCGTCGGAACGATTCTTCAGCAAAAGCTTGCAGTCCAATGGAATATAATCCAGGACAAGGTAGGAGAAACTCGCGTTTTAACCCCGCCCCCCCCCCCTCAAAGGCGCCAAAATCGCGCACACGGCCAGTGGCAGAATTGCAGCTCCGCTGAAGGTAAGTTTTGTAACATACCTAATACACAACTACAACAGGAAGCGCAAAGAGAAAAATGCCAGAGTGCAGAATATAGTGGTACAGCATTAGACAGTTTCAGTTGCAGAGTAAGTGCAGATTTTTTAAAAAATGGTGCCAAGTTCCTGAATCTGCAGGTGTGTATTTTCATGCTTTTGTATCTTCCGCTCAACAGGAGAGCGGAGAAGAGGGAATGACCGGGCTGAAGATAGCCCTTGAGTATGTTGGCTGCTTCATCGAGGCAACGTGAAGTGTACGTAGAATCATTGGTGGGCAGTCTAATCTAGGTGATGGACTGGGCTACACCCAAAACTCTCTGTAATTTTTTTAAATCTTGGCCATTCCTATCTGTGATACAACCTGACGAGATGTTTTCTACGGTGCATCTGTAGAAGGTAGGACTCATTGGAGACATGCCAATCTTTCATAATCTTCTGAAGAAGTAGAGGTGTCGCTGTGCTTTTATGGCCAAAGCTTTAAGTGCTTCATCCAGGACAAATTGTTGGTGATATTTACGCCTCAGAACTCCTGATCATCTCTACTTCAGCACCATTGATGTTGAGTACACCACCTTGCTTCCTAAAGTCAATAACTAGCTCCTTTGCCTTGCTGACATTGTTGTCTTGATATCACGTGACTAAGATATCTATCTCCTTTCTGTACTCCATCTCATCTTTGTTCAAGATGCAGCCCACTACAGTGGCGTCATTAGCAAACTTGTAACTGGAGTTAGAGCAGAATTCGGTTGCACATTTGTGACTGCATAGGGAGTACAGTAATGAACTGATAAACCATCCTTCTGAAGCACCTGTGTTGAGAATTATCATGGAGTGTGTTTAATTGTCTCGTCTGCAGATATTTCAGATATGGGTCTGGAGGGGATTATTGTGACGCACCTCCTGATTCACCATATTTTTTCAAGCATTTAGAAGGCATATGTAAGCAGTGCGAAGGAACACTCTCCACTGAGACTTTGGAGAATATAAGGGTGACCTTATTAAAGTATACAACGCCATGAAGGGCATGGATAAAGGGTATCCTTTTTCCCCAGGGTAGAGGATTCTAAAACTAGAGGGTGTTGGCTTAAGGTGAGGGAGAGTGATTTAAGTGAGGCCACAGAGGCACCTTTTTTACTCAAAGTGTAGTTCATGTCTGGAACAGGCTGCCAGAGGAAATGGATACAATTACAACTTTCAAAAAGACATTTGCACAGATGTATAGATGGGAATGGTTGGGAGAGATATGGGCAAAATGCAGGCAAATGGAACTGGTGCAGAATGCCAACGGTTGACATGGACAGGTTGGACTGAGGGGCCTGATTCCACACTGAATAACTCTGTGACTCTATGACTTACCTGAATGAGTAAATCTCAGCAAATGTCAAGAAGCTCAACCTCTCCAGGACAAAGCAGCTCCAACTCGCACGCCGCCGATCATATTATCTTTTCACTCCCTTATTTGATGGTACTTAGTGCATTCACTATGTAGTACTGACAGCATGCACTTCATTTATTCATGCTGCTGCTCTCACATTATCATTGGTCCTTCCACAATAGGGTCTACATTCTAGAACTCCAACAGTGGTGTGGGAGCACCTTCAACAGAAGGACTGCAAGGGTTTAAAAAGGCGGCACACCACCTCTTTCTCAAGGGCAATTAGGAACGGGTAACCTCTCTACTAACCTCTCTACTTCTGCAATAACCTCTCTACCTCTGCTGTCAATGTCTTGACTGACAAAGGCCAGTATCCCATATGCCTTCCTAATCATCCTATCTACCTGCAATCTTGAGAGATGGAATCATAAAGAGATACAGCACAGAATCACAGCATTCAGCAGTTTAGATTTATTATTGCCACAGTGAAAATCTTTGTTTTGCATGCTATCCAAACAGATTGAATCTATGCAATGCTATATCCAATCAGTTCGAACTCAAATATAATAGATAGAGCAAAAGGAAGCTACAGAGTGCAGAAAAGTATTCTCGTCATTGCAGCTTATTGTAGTGCATCAGTTCCTTCGACAAAGTCCAATGTCCACAATGGTGTAGAGGTGAATCGAACCGTACCCTAGCTTGTGGAAGGATCATGTAGAACCCTGATTACAGGGGGGTATAAACTGTTCCTGAGACTGGTCTTGTGTGCTTTCAAGCTTCTGTCATCCGCCTGGCAGAAACAGAGAGAATAAAGAATGGGACAAGTCTTAGATTCTGTTGCTATACATGTTAACCCTCGAGGTTCCACCAGTGTATCACGTACCAATCACACAAACCATCTTTTGCATGTTTGTAATTGAAAACAGCTGTATCAATCCATGTTGAAAATTAGTATTAAAAGTGAATTTATGAAAATGTTTTCTTTCAGATGACTTTTATTGCCAGATAAATCATGGACGATAAACGGAGAAATGTTTTCACAGACCCAAATGTACAATGTTGGAAGAGTCACATCTTCGTTCAGAATTTCTAAATTTTGTCAATGAAGTTCAAAGCTCACAAACGTGCGGTAGTACCTTTTTGTAGGAAGAGTAGGGATATCACTTGAAGATGCCTGTGAATGTATGGGTTTCCCCTAGGTGGAATGGGAGCAAATTGATCCCAGAGAACACATACAACCACTAACAGTTAAACTCGAGTTTAATTGTAGAGGGATAGGATTGAGAATAAACCAGCATTAGACCTTGTTTAGACCACCAGTAAGAGCAATGCATAGTAAAGCATTCTAGTAATTATAGAGAACACCAAGGATGAAACCAGAAACGTAAAAGCAACATGTACCTGGAATGAGTCCCTTTTCTCTAGGAGGACATGAGGTGATCTGATAGAGATGTATTTAAAATCACGAACGCTGTGACAGGGAGAATACTCCAACTTTAAGAAGGACACACATAGACACTATTGATTTTCACTAAGAAATCCAAGGTAGCATAGAAGAAATGTTACTCAAGAAGTGGGAGAATGTGGAACACATTGTCCATAAAATGGAGATGTCATTAGTTATAGATACAGTTAAGTGGATTCTGAAGTGCATGAGAGAAAAATGAACAGACTGTCACACTGCCCAATTAACACAAAAAAAAAACAGGATAAGGCTTGAGTACTGATGCTGGTACAGTATTCACTGGTTGGGCCAAATGGCTTGTTTTATAGCACACATCCCATGTAACGTAATCCATTTGCTCTGATGATGTGGTCTGGAATAAGGCCTATTAAGGAAGCACTTAATATTCTGTTTGTGTGAGATCTTAACGAACTGGTGTACTCAAACTCAGCAGCTGCAGACACTTCAGAGCAAACGACAGTAATTCTTTTTTATGAAAGCTCTCAACACATCTGTTTAAAACACATTAGATTGTTTGTAAACCTGATTTGGCAGACTTTGTTTGAACAATATAGTGTTGTAAAAGCAATGATATTGCAATGGCTATTTTACATTTCAATCAGTACCCTTTTGTTTTAACTTTTCACCATTATGAAACCATTAGAACAATTAATTTCAAAATTCAATGAAATTTAGGTTAATGAATAATTTATTTATTGAAGACTTTACAACTTTCATTTCTGAGAGAGAAAGAGAAGAGTTTTCTTTGCGCTCATCAGCCCCAGTGTTGGAACACAACTTGTAAGTTCAGCAGCAGGAAATACGTAACTATAAGCATCCATATATGTTGATAAAAAGATTTCCTTACAGGAGGTGATCCAAAGTAAAGCAGCGAAAGTCATTCACTGCTACACAAAACGAGAGTAATTTGAAAGGTGACATTATATCATCCAAGGGGTCAAGTGGTTGTTTTGATACCCAGTGCTAAAATTACATGTTGCGAGATTATAAACGAAGGCAGTTAGGGATTGGCATTGGTTTATTAATGACATGAGTACTGAGATACAGTGAAAAATGTTGGGCAATAATTACTGTCCTTGCCAATGAAGTTCACATCCTGATACTTGAATAAAATGCTATGTCACGTTTTCAAAATCCTCATAGACAAAATCTGAGACAGAGTAATAATCTGGTTCGATAGGTGAGGCTCGACTTTGCTGGAGTTTAGAAGTGTCAGGGGTAACCTGATTGAAACATGCTAGTTCCCATGGGGTTGAGGGTGGATGTAGAGAGGTGGTTAGTCAGCTACTTACTCAAAGGGAGGCAGAATATTTGGATATTTCTAAGACAGAGCAACATTGATTTTTGACAAGTCAAGAACTGAAAGGTTATTGGGATAAGCAGCAGTGCTAAACTGAGGTTACAATCAGGCAGAGAATGTTCAAAGGGCTGAAATCTTGCTGCTTTCATCACCACAGTAAAACTTTGATAACCCAGCATCCAACTGTTCAGAAATCCTGCCGCTTCGGCATCTGACTCACTCATAGTCTGGAGTGTGGCAGGGGTCAGGTACAACTCAATGTTTGGAAGCTGGGTTTGAGGCCCAAAACATGAGGAGTCAGAAACAAGGGTGGGTTTGCAGCTGAAGCTGGAGTCCAGAGGGCTTGTATATTTCCTGCTACCTCTAAACTCGTCAGGTTAACTGGAGAATTTATGTAACATGGGGAAAAGTGAGGTTGCGGTGTGTTTAGGTATTAATAAGAGTAACATTCAATCGTCAGGAAAACCTGCAAGACCGTCACAGCCTGGGTGTGTAGGAAGGAACTGCAATGTTGGTTTACACCAAAGAGAGACACAAAATGCTGTAGTAACTGTAGATTGGTTACTTCACACTAACCAATTGTAGTGCTTTGTTAGTAGAAGCTCCGCCTACCATGCAGTTTTTATTATCAGAATACAGCTCATGCTGTTAGTCGAATAGCTGCTACGCTTGCCTTAATAACACGCTGAAGTGTACTGTGAGTTAACTTTAATAAATAATGTTGTACCATGTTGTGCGAGTGACTGACTCATTTACAGTAACTCAACAGGACGGGCAGCATCTCTGGATAGAAGGAATGGTCACAGCCTGAATGCTGTGATGCCAGACTATTGGAGTTTTACTCTAATAGTGGTCAGGGGATAATGAGATTTTATTTATTTTTCTTTAATAGATCTCATTCATCCTTATGAATTAAATGCTGGGTTATTGCCACACACATATAATGCTGCTTACCTGGTGGTGAGTAACTCACCTCTGATTCATTTGCTTGTGGATTCACTCCGCCCATCCAGAGGCTTGAGCACACTAATCTAGACCAACACCAGTGCAGTACTGAGCAAGTGGGCTTCACTGTTGGATGAGATTTGTACTGAGGGCCAAAAGATAGCAGTTCTCAAGATGCATGACACCTCAGGCGCTGCCAATCTAGCTCATAGTTCTATCTGTAACTACATGAATCAATAATCAAACTGGGAATCGGGGCATACAATTAAACCTAAATATATAACAGCAAAAAACAAACTGCTGGAGAAACTCAACAATTTGAGTTCCAGCAGCATTTTGTTTTTTGTTCAAGATTCCAGCATCTGCAGTCTTTTTGTCTGTAAAATATATAATAGTAATCAGGAAGAAACAACAAAAAGATTATCAGGAATAAGAAGTCCCAAAATAAAGTAGTTTGGATTGTGCATGAAAGGAGTTGAGTCTGCACATTATTTCTGCAATCCAATTTGGAGGTTTTAAACCACTAAATATATATCACTGCAATTAAATTCATGGCTTAATATAGAACCTCCACTTGGTGTTTGATGTCAGAGCACTTACCACACATAAAAGTGCAGGCTTAAATGTTTTAAAAAGTAAACCAGCAGTGTAAGAATAGTCCAATTAAGAAAAAAATGTCTGCCCTTTTACTGTAAATAGCAAATGAACAATTTAACAATAACTCTCTTTGTCATTATTCAAGACAGCCCGTGGCTAAGGAATCTTATATGTTGATTGCTTGTTTAGGATCTGGATTGACAGATTTCTGTTGGAGATTGCAACTTTATTTATGTTTGGAAGACATCAGAAGGCGATGTGAGACTTGGAGGGAACCTGCAGGTGGTGGTGTTCTCACATACCTTGGAGCCCTGGTTCTTCTTGATTGAAAGTGAAGGAGAAGACACCAAAGGCTTAGCAAGCTGCTGCAATTTATTTTGCAGCTATTATGTACTGTGTGTATGATGCTATGATGATGGACGAGATTATCTAATCCAGTCAGATGTACAATGAAGTATTTAACCACGTATCCATTAGTGTAAATATTGCTACTAAAACATGGCCAATCCAACACTTCTGATTCCCAAGCGGGTTCTCTCACAGCAAAGACAGATCTGTGATCAGGGGATGTCCACTGCTTTGTAAGAGTACTAATTGATTTGATGGCATAATGGGTGTGTGTAAAGGATGACAAGTACATTAGATTTTGTCCATATATTTTTATGAATAAATATATTTGTGAGGTATAAAAAAGTAAGGAGATTTCCATAAGAGAATGCTGCCAATCGGCACACTCCATGTACTAGATGAGATGTACCAGCATTAAAGCGCCGTGCAGACACCTCAAAGGCTCTATGGAAAAGGACAACAGAATCCTGCTGCCACTAGACACGGAGGAGTGAGGTCTTGTTTAACAACCTCTCAATCACTTCATGGGTGGGTTAGTTAAGGGGGAAGCATGACAAATTGATGGGACTAGTGAAAGTCATGTACTGATTGTTTTTACTCTGTATACATTATGAATAAAATATTTTTTTGAAATTTGAACAAAAATTGTAATCCTTTTGGTCAATTTCTGAGTTGTAGCCGACCCACCTGGACCAGTTCCTGTCAATCATGGCCAGATTGGAGAGGCCAGGACTTTAAAATGGGGTAAAAGCTTCAGGGCTGCTGGGAGATTTGGTCAATTTGGAATTGCTCTCTGCAGAACTGGGACAAGCTGCGGAGTGGTGCCAGTTTGTTTAGAACCTAGATACAAGCTGCAGGAAAAGAATGAGAACATCTGCAAACCCTGTCAATTAGGTGCAAAATGCATAGAATGGATTGGATGATTGCAAACCAGACATACACCTTGTAAATAATTGTAAATAATTGTAAATAATGTTGTAGAGTTCTACTTTGCCGCGTGTTGATTGGATGAGGTTTTGAGCCTTGTCTGGTTTTCTTGCAGATCAGGGTAAATGTTGTTATGTTCGCTTCCTTGAGAAGCCCTGCTTGAATACAATGTATTAACTGCTGTATTATTGGGTTAGGTAAATGTCTGTTATGTATGGGGTTAATCGATATCTGTAATTGGATTGTAAAGAGACCATCCCCATGTGGTTCGGCCCCTCAAGGTCCCAGGACCTATAAAAGTCTGCTGCCACGAGGTCCCGCATCGATCTTCTGGGAGAGCACTTAGGACTGCGTGACCTTCTGGAGTGTCTCTGTTTGAGCGAGGCCTAGAGGGCTTGAACAGGCAGATACGAGGATCGAACCCGCGGTGGTTAGGTACAGTGGTGAGAACTGTAATTTTGTTTTGTTAAAATAAAGATTAGCTGATCAAGTACTTGATTCAGTGGTTTTTACCTGAAACTAGATTGGGGGGAAGCTTAGAACTAGCAATTTACATTGGGGGCTCGTCTGGGATCTCAAAAGACCCCAAACACAAGTTTGCGATCAAGTGTGTTGAGCTGTTTCGATCACGATGGCAAAAATCGGGTCCACTGCGTGGTTTTTGCATTGGTTTTTGGCACCTCGTTAGTCGTAACGGATCGATCATTCGTGGGCTTGGGAAAGGGTCTAATCAAGATAATTAGAACAGAGGCTAGCAAGCACGGGGGGGGGGGTGGTTAGCACTCCTTTGGGTTGAGGGCCCATAAAACCAGGGTGGGGTTAGAGGCCCTGCTGGGGTTGGGTTAGAGGCCCTTTTCTGGGCTAGAGGCCCAAAACTTGGTCATAGTTGGCAGACTGTAGCTGCTTTAACGAGAGCCAAACGTGCTTCATTGGGCGAGGAGTGACCCAAGGTTAGATTTGCTATCCAATTGGTGGGGTATTGAAATATAGGTCTGACCTACGTATCGATCGGATCTTTGCCGGGAGCGCGAATTGGAAAGGTGTGCTCTGAAAATCGGCATTGATAACTGACAGCGCGAAGCTGCTAGGCGCTGAACCCCCAGTGCCCAGCAGAGAGGAGTGTCTGCGTGTAGATATCTGAGTCCTGTGTGACGGACGAGGAATCTTGTAAAGGTACTGGGCTCGGTGGTCGGAGTATAGATTGGCCGGAATACTCCAGTCCATTCGAGAATTCAATTGGGCAATTTTAGTTTGATTTGAGTGCCCGCGTATGAGGAGGGATACGCACTAAAATTAGGAGTTCGAGATATATTTGCAAAGCCAAATTTCCAAATACAGAATTTCACATTGAAGTTCTGCCAGTAAGGTGGAATTCGAGTTCCTGTATATAGAACTTCCGAGTTGGTGCATGTCCGTGATCGATTCCGAATAGCAGTCAATTCAACAGTGATCAACAGTGAATAGTAACCCTCTGGTCGATTGTTGACTAGTACTGATAGCGTAGAGTACCTGAGAGACGGGAACCTGTTTACTTGATGAAAAGTAATCCGAATAGCAAAGGGTACCCCTAATTCTGTAGAACTTAGAGAGGAGGGATAGAGGTCCCCCTACAGAAGTCCAGTCTTAGTAGGGGGCTAGTAACATTCGTGAGGAAAAGTAGTAATTTAAGGCTTCGAGATCTAGTGTTCGTAAACTGCGCTAGTGCTTTAAATCATTTTGTAAATGGTAAAAAATTAGCTTTTCGTATTGTTATCGGATCCAGATTGTGTAAATATTCTGTGTACGTAAATAAACCTAGATTGTGTTAATATTTAGATAGTTAAGATTTAGATTGTGTTAAGTCCGCGGACCGTTATTTGTATTGCTGCTTGTGCGAGTGTTTACGGATTTAGATACTTGAAGTAAAAGTGTGTTTGAGTTAAATATTTGTAATTATTTAGAGCATAGTACTGTAGGAATCTGAGTCGTGGTGGTTCGGTCAGGGGTTGTACTCCTTCGATCGCTGTGTCAGGGGAGGAGTCATCCCGCTGACCGATTGCGCCACGAGGAAGATTTATTAGAGTGGGATTTATTGGATGCTTATAGTTTATATCAGGGTGTGTCTTGGGTTATTTGTAATCGGGGGGAATATTTACGTTTCTAATTATAGTTTTGTTAGCGTGGGTTGGATTTGTCTGTCTGTGCGAACTTAAAGTGGATTGAGTGAGAGAGAGATTGCTGCGTGGAAAACTGCAATTGAGAGTTAGACTTGGATTGAGGCACCCTAGATCCTTTGTTTGAAAGTTTAGAGTTGAATGAAGTGATTGTGATTTAATTGATAAGAGAGTTGGGAGAGAGACTGAATACAAGCGAGTGGTTTGAATAATTGAATAGGAGCGATTGAAGGAGTGACTGGGTAACAGCTGAAAGGGAGCGATTGTTAGAGTAAGTATGAATCTGAGAGACCGTTGACCATTGTGTGGGCGAGATTCCATTGACCTTGGAGTCTGAGAGGAAGGAGTGATTTGAATAGGTGTTAGTGTCTGGAACTTTTATTTTGTAATTTGTATTATGACCATTGTTCAGAGAATGGGGAATGTCTCAGAGAAGGACCGATCAACAGATTAGGAAGCCCGAAAAGAATAATTTGCGAGAAGCTTCCACAGGAAGCCAACAGGCTAAGAGGATTATCGGTAGGAATTAAATGCAGTTTTGAGAAGCGAATTTTGGCCGTTGGGTGGACTAAAATCTGTAATAGGAATAAACTATATAGAAATGATCGTCAAAAAATATGGAAATATTTCACCCCCTAAATTCAAATCTGAAGTAAAGTAATCGGGGAAGGATCCCCAAGCTCCTATGATTTCTCCACAAGTGGAGGACAGTAGGGGAAATCAAGGAGCTAGAAGGAAGACTCCATTGACATGGATGCCAAAATTAATTAGAAACTCCAGTAGCGGGAAGGTGAAGGAATCCTTCTTGAAGTACAGGGATAGAACGAATAGCTTCTCAGAGGGTGAGATAGGAGGAGAATATGGAGGGATTGATCCGGACATTGATAATATTATTATGTCGGAGCAATTCCCTGATGAAGGGGATTTAGAACGGAGTTCCCGTAGACAGTGTGTTTGTAGGGAGATGCCCGCATTAGGTATAAATGTCCCCCAGACCACAGACGTTCAGACTTTAAGGCAGCCTGGTTCAACGGCAGCTCAGAGATTAAAAGTTCAAGTAAATGAAATAAGGACAGAAGGAGGGGGAAGACCTCAAGGCCTGGATAGACCTCCCATTCAGGGAAACGACCTTTCCTCGGTTTGGCTGGAGAGGTTATAGAGCGGTCCGGCCCGATTAGTGTTACAACTGTGGGGGATTGGGATTGTGGGGGAGTTGGTCGTGTCCTATGGGGGAATACTATCGAGAAGGAAGGGGGCAGAGAAGAAGGCCACGGGGTTACAGAAACCAGTTGATTCCAAGAGGGTACTGGGACTCTAGGGACCCTGAAGGTAGAGGAAGAGGACAAGGACACTGGCAGGGAGATCAGGGGGCAGGGACATTTTGGCAATCCAACCCATTTTGTTAGCCCTAACCTGCCAGTTAACAGTAATACCATCTATTAAATTTGAAGACGTCCTCACATGGCCCGAGAAACAACAGTAAAACTAGAAGAACCTCACCCCTTCCAAATTCTAGGAGGTGACACATAGAATCTAATTCTCGAGAATCCCTCACTGAAAGGAAGAACTAAGAAACATAGTAGCTAGCGTGAGAAGGAATGGAATGGTAACTAAGGAATGGAAATGGCACTTGGGAGAGAAGAAACAAACTTACTGTGCAGAAGGAACGGGAGTGAGGTAATTTGGGAACACTAATTTGTTACTGAGTTTGTGCCTGCAGGACAGTATATCGACGACATACTATCTGGGGAGTGAGGTAAAGAATGCACAGACCCCTTGAGAACGGGCAGAAGACAGCAAAGGTAATGTAGCTCCCCAGAAACAGGAATCAACTAGCAGTAGGAACTGATACTGTCCTGCCCCTTTTAAACAAATTTGGGAAGGCCAGCAGACAGAGAAAGCTGCTCCTCAGTATTCCTATTCCCTTGTAATTGAAACTAACATCAGAAAAGAAGAAGACCTACCCTAGTGCCCAACTTTAATATCACCTAGCTATTGGAGAAAGAAAAGGAAGGAGAGTAAAGGACACTCTAATCATCTTTGAAAGAAACCAGACGGACGACCTATGACGACTTTTGGGACCAGCCCCACTTTGAAGGACTGACTTCGAAAAAAAATTTTCCTCTGTGGTTTGGAGTAAAATACCTAATTTGTGTCTAAATTATGGTTATTAGGAATAAATTTATACATTTTGGAATCGGTCTCGAAATTGTATGGTAATGAATTGGAGGGACTTTAAAATTTGAGATTTGGAACAGTCTTGTGGAATCTGGTTTAGGAATAATTGGAGTTTGATTATTAATTGATATTGTTATTATCCCCAGAAAGGCAGCCAAAGAATGGGAAGGATTATTCAGAGGACATCAGGAAGGATGGAACTTGGGAAGATCTGGTAACATGGAATTATTTAGGGAATATGAGAGTTGGAATTAAACTTGAAATTAAAATGGGAATTGAAAATGAAATTGGAGTTGGAATTGGAAATGGTCAAAAGAGGGTCTGTGAGCAGCAGGACTTCCCTTTAAGAGACATAAAGAGACATCAATTATTCAGTAGTTAAGAACTAGAACAAGCGAGAACCCCTAGACTGAGAACGAAGCCAATATAGTAAAGAGTCAATGTAGTAAAGCGCAAACATAAGAAGGAGACATACATAAATAAGAAGAGGTACTGGAGGAGAGACTTAGTAAATTAGAGGGAGTAACTTGAATGGGTATAGGCAAAGCTTAGCTGATGCATATTTAACTGATGGATTTGAATTGTTTAACCCTTGATGGTAAAGCGGCTTCTATTATCAAGGTGGAAAGAAAGTGTCCCTGGATTCGGCAGTCTTGATTGGATTTATGATCAAATTGACAGCATATAGAAATTGATTGTTTAAATTTGAACAGCTGGGAATTCCACAGGAATTGGAATGGAATTGTATTATCGGCTACAATGCTGTGGAAAGGATGAGATGGACACTGAAATTTGAAACAGTAAATTGAAGGCTGAGACTGAGTTTGGTTAAATTGGAACATTGATCATGGTTTGCTTTAAATTAGAGTCACTCCTGCAGGGAAATCTGGACTGAACCCAGCTGAAATTTATATGACCAGTCATCAGATACACATATTATAACATTGTGTGAATATGAAGAGGGCTGATTAGTGTTGATCCTAGGATAATAAATAGTATATTAGGGAACAGGATAGCAATAGGGATACCGTGATAGATCAGAATATAATAGGTTTGAGTGAAATGGAATAGGAAATTATATTGAATGTATGGGAAAGCATGGGTGCATGATGGTAACTTGCTTTGTCCCAAGTTTTTCAAGAATTTTAGGTTTAGGTTCAACTATGGAAAGGGATGGAAGGATGGGTAGCAACACGGATGGAGGAAATTCGCGCCCACAAAAACTCGAGAGATGAAGACTCATCAGACGGAAATTGTGAAGCTACTCCCATGAAAGCTCAGGAACCTTGACAAGATTCTGGGAAGAAACATCATCATCTTGTGTTGCTGATAGATGGGAAATGTAACGGACACACTTATGTATATCTGGTTAGCTGATTATTGGACTATTTGGTTATCATAAATGATGGGTTATCATATATGATTTTAAAAAAAGGAAGGAATGTTAATCCTGGACAGATTGGAGAGGCTAGGACTTTAAAATGGGGTAAAAGCTTCAGGGCTGCTGGGAGGTTTGGTCAATTTGGAATTGCTCTCTGCAGAACTGGGACAAGCTGCGGAGTGGTGCCAGTTTGTCTAGAGCCTAGATACAAGCTGCAGGAAAAGAATAAGAACATCTGCAGACCCTGTTAATTAGGTGCAAAATGCATAGAATGGATTGGATGATTGCAAACCAGACATACTAATTGTAAATAATGTTGCAGAGTTCTACTTTGTCGAGTGATGGTTGGATGGGGTATTGAGCCTTGTCTGGTTTTCTTGCAGATCAGGGTAAATGTTGCTATGCTTGCTTCCTTGAGAAGCCCTGTTTGAATACAATGTATTAACTGCTGTATTATTCGGTTAGGGAAATGTCTGTTATGTATGGGGTTAATCGATATCTGTAATTGGATTGTAAAGAGACCACCCCGATGTGGTTCGGCCCCTCAATGTCCCGGGACCTATAAAAGTCCGCCGCCACGAAGTCTCGCGTCGATCTTCTGGGAGAGCGCTTAGGACTGCATGACCTTCTGGAGTGTCTCTGTTTGAGCGAGGCCTAGAGGGCTTGAACAGGCAGATACGAGGATGAAACCCACGGTGGTTAGGTACAGTAGTGGGAACTGTAATTGTGTTTTGTTAAAATAAAGATTAGTTGATCAAGTGCTTGATTCAGTGGTTTTTGACTGAAACTAGACTGGGGGGAAGCTTAGAACGAGCAATTTACACTCCGAATAAACTAAATGAATGAACTCCCCTACAAGTGCCATCCTAAATCTTTCCTCCAACAAAGATTTGTCATAGAATTCTCAGGTCATACACCATTGAAACAGGCCCTTCAGCCCACAATGTCCACATCAACTAAGAGGTATCGATCTTTACCAAAACAAGTACCTATCAATACTAAAGGAACAATTTAGATATTATGGAGATGCAGGTGACCCCTAATAAGGGTAATTGACCAAGCATAAACCAGTGATTTGAGATAATAATAATAATAATAATAAATTTTATTTATGGGCGCCTTTCAAGAGTCTCAAGGACACCTTACAAAAATTTAGCAGGTAGAGGAAAAACATGTAAGGGGAATGAAATAAATAGTAGAGACATGACTAGTACACAAAGTAAAGACAGAATACAATTCAAAACACAATATGAGGCAATTAATGCACAGATGAAAAGGGAGGGGGACGTGGGGCTAAGGAGAGGCAGAGGTGAAGAGATGGGTCTTGAGGCGGGACTGGAAGATGGTGAGGGACACAGAATCGCGGATCAGTTGGGGGAGGGAGTTCCAGAGCCTGGGAGCTGCCCTGGAGAAGGCTCTGTCCCCAAAACTGCGGAGGTTGGACTTGTGGATGGAGAGGAGAACGGCTGATGTGGATCTGAGGGACCGTGAGGGTTGGTAGGGGGAGAGGAGGTCAGTGAGATATGGGGGGGCCAGATGGTGGAGGGCTTTGTAGGTGAGGATCAGGATTTTGTAGGTGATCCGGTGGGAGATGGGAAGCCAGTGAAGTTGTTTGAGGACTGGAGTGATGTGATGCCAGGATTTGGTGTGGGTGATGAGTCGGGCGGCTGCGTTCTGGACCAGTTGGAGTCGGTTGATGTAGGTGGAGCTGATGCCAAAGAGAAGTGAGTTGCAATAGTCCAGTCGGGAGGAGATGAAGGCATGGATGAGTCTTTCAGCAGCGGGAGGTGTGAGAGAGGGTCTGAGTTTGGCGATGTTGCGGAGATGAAAGAAGGAGGTTTTAATGACATGGCGGATGTGAGGCTCAAGGGAGTGGGTGGAATCAAAGATCACGCCAAGGTTGCGGGCCTTGGGAGATGGGGAGACAGTGGTGCCGTCGATGGTGAGAGTGGGGTTTATTCATAATATTCATAAACACCATTGAATTGTTTTCAGATATACTGTAACATGGTCTGAGTTAAATAGATTTAAAATTGTGTGAACTATTTTCCATTTCTAATGCTGGCTTCGATTGGAGACAAATAACATGATCTTGGTATTATAATCTGTTGAATTGATTCTAGCTTCAGAATTGTATTCTTTAATAGCGTCAATATACATCTGATAGCCAGGTTTATTGGGTTGACACAAAATGCTGGAGTAACTAAGCGAGTCAGGCAGCATCCCTGGAGAAAAGGAATAGGTGATGTTTCAGGTTGAGACCCTTCTTCAGACTGAGTCGTGTCAGTCTGAAAACAGGTTTCGACCTGAAACATCACTTATTGCTTTTCTCCAGAGATGCTGCCCAACCGGCTGAGTTACTCCAGCATTTTGTGTCTATATTCGGTGTAAACCAGCATCTGCAGTTCCTTCCTACACATGTTTGTTGGGTTGTTGCTCATAACTTGCAGCTCTGATTTAGAATGTTTTCTTTTTACCGACACTGAAATGGTTAGCGGATAAGTGCAGTTTAATTATCCAAGTTTCAAAAGCTATTTTTGACAATAAATTTCGCTGCTTGAATCTCACATCTCTATCTTGTTGTGAGCATCTGGAATTTTGCATTACCTGCAACAGAGATTACAGTTCCAACACAACAGAACCACTCCAACCAGCGTTGTGATGCCAGACAAAAATGCAAATAAAGTCAGGCAGACCTGGAACTTTCAGAGATGTTGGGCGATGGAGAGTACAGTTTGTCAAACACAAAAAATGTGCTAGATAAGATGGGAGGCATGCAATAATGTTGCACAATAAAGAAAAAATATTTGCATTTATAAATCACAACTTTGGTATCTGAAATGTAGAAAGCATGTACAAAACAACATGATGATAGCCAGATGATCTGCTATAAGGATAAATACTGACCAGGGTATCAGGAATAATTCTTTGGTTATCTTCAAATACTCTCATGAACACCTTCTCAGCCAGATACAAATGCAGGCTTAACATCTCATGTTAAGATAACATCTCAGATAGTGAGGAGCACAGAGGATCAATAAAAATGATGTACCAATGTGACTGTAGAGAGACTCTAGAACAGATCAAAATCTACATAATACCTTTACATGTAAATGCCTTTTTCATGTTCTCAAAGTTCATAATTTCCTCACTTTTAACTCGTTATATTGATTGAGAAATTCTCTTCTTCGAACTTTGATGCTTCAAGCGCCGTGTAAACATTGTATCAAATTTCCCAATGGTAACCTGGAATTTAACTCCGAAATTATCTATTTGTTCGATTTCACAGTAACACTGTTCTGGGAATCTATGTGGGATTCTGCACATCCCCCACCAATTTCAATGTGACAGTGTCCAATCAGGACTTAATAGCGCAGCAGATTTTATTACATATATATATATACACGTGGACATGTGCAGAAACAATACTGTTAGACATAAATTATAGAGTGCTAAATGATAAATTATATTACTGTCATTAACGACATTGGTAGCCTGAAAAGGAGGTGGAGGGCATTTAACTTAATCTTCCCTGTCTACATGATTTGTTTTTACTTTGCATTCTTTGTATATGCATCTGAGGGGTGCAAATGACATTTATATTCAAATCAATGTCTAAAGATGGGTCATGGCCTGAAACGTCATCTATCCATGTTCTCCAGGGATGCTGACTGACCTGCTGAGTTACTCCAGCATTTTGTGTCTTTCTGAAATTTATATTTATGGAATCTATAATGCAGAAAACTAGTGAACCATTGTTTAAAGCCAGTATGCAGGATTTCTTTTTTTTGGTTGGTTTTCTTTCTGAATAAAAACTCAATTGAGCCTGTGGTTGCATTTTCTATTGACATCACGTGGCCTTATGCACCAGGGGTTTTAGTATTTGTTTTCAATATTAGGTGCTATGATATCAATCGAGTAGCCAATACAAAAGGTTTCACATCACACAGACTAGACTCCCCACCATTGACTCCATTTACATTTCATGCTAACTCGGGAAAGCAGTCATTATAATCAAGGTCCATTTTCATTCTCTTTTCACTCGTCTCCCATCAGCAGAAGATACAAAAACTTGGAAGCATATATCACCAGATTGAGGAATGGTTTCTTCCTTGCTGTCATCAGACTACTGAACAATCTTCTCATAAACTAAGTGTGTTGACCCGATCTCTCAACATGTCTCATTGTGGTTTTTGCCCTTTTTTAAAATCTGTA